>NW_012101321.1:76354-121749 GCF_000951045.1 Mandrillus leucophaeus | reverse complement strand
TCAAGCGATTCTCCTGCCTCAGCCTCTGGAGTAGCTGGAATTACAGGCATGTGCCATCATGCCTGGCTAATTTTGTATTTTTAGTAGAGATGGGGTTTCTCCATGTTGGTCAGGCTGGTCTGGAAGTCCCGACCTCAGGTGATCAGCCTGCCTCAGCCCCAAAGTGCTAGGATTACAAGCATGAGCCACCGCACCCGGCCAGGTCTACTATTTTCTAAGAATACAAACCTTAATTTAAAAAAAATCTTAGAGCATATAAAAATAAAGCAACATTACATTCCCATGCCTGATAATAATGAAGGCCAAGAGCGATGGCTCATGCCTATAATCCCAGCACTTTGGGAGGCCGAGGCGGGCAGATCTGTTGAGGTTAGGAGTTTGAGACCAGCCTGACCAACACGGCGAAAACCCGTCTCTACTAAAAATACAAAAAGAATTAGCTGGGTGTGGTTGTGTGCTCCTGTAGTCCCAGACACTCGGGAGGCTGAGGCAGGAGAACCACTTGAGCTTGGGAGGCAGAGCTTGCAGTGAGCCAGATTGCACTACTGCACTCCAGCCTGGGCGACAGAGCGAGACTGCACCTAAAAAAAAAAAAAAAAAGTATATTATACATATGAAAACAATTTCTGCTCTAAATATTACCATATTGTATTATAATAGCAACAACCAAAAATGGAAGCAAAGTAACTAATTAGTTTCATAATCAGTAGATGCAAAAACCAAAGAAAATATTCTGAAAAGAATCTGGACAACAATAACGAAAGCAACAAAAACACAGAACTTTTTCTACCTATCACAGGCTCTTATGAGGATTACAGTTAAAGTTTTAAAAATCAGAAAATAAAAATAACGTTAAAACGGCATTAACAAAAGGCAGCCCATTGGTAGCGAGGCCCCAGGGGAGCCACGTGTTCACAAACTAGACTGATGGTGCAGTTTTTAAGAGCTAACTTAAAACTAGCGATTACAAACACAACGAATTAGATTATAAGAAAACATGGAATCTTATAATGACATTTTACAAATGGAAGCTCAGAGAAGCAACATGAAAAGCATCCACCAGCTCAAATGCTTCCGTCCATCATCTTTCTTCTGACCCGTGGCCTTGGAATAGATCTTTCCCTCTCTCGAGCTCTTGGAGCACCTGGGGTCATCACACTGATCCCCACCTGCCTGACTCGACAGTTGTTCCTGTTTGGCCACTGAACTGGGCAGTAACCTTCTCAGGGTGTGTGTGTGTTGAAGTGGTGTATTTTTTCATCTGTAGAGCTCTCCAGGACCCAGTGAGGGCCAACATGAAGTGGGTGCTCGCCATGTGCAGGCTGATGGAATTGAATACACAAAGGGAAGATGCTGGGATCTCCCTGGTCCTAGGGGAACACATGATCAAGACCCACTGCCCAGGGACCTGCTCCAGATCAGATCTCTGCCTCTGCCTGGGGTTGGCCTCGGCGGGAAAAGGTGACAGCACCCAGGGCTTCTGTTGAAAGCTCCCATAGAGGGAGCAAAGAAAGGGCTTCTGGTAGATGAGGGTGCTTAGAGGCCAGAAAAGGGACAAGAGCAAAGATAAAGACAGTACCAAGTGCCCAAGGCACCTAACCTAGGCTTTACATTGAGAAGAATGGCAAACTTATGGCATCCCAGAAACCCTCAGGCTTGTCAGAAGGGAGCTGGAGTGGTCATAGCCCCCCTGCAGGCAGTTGCCTCCCCCTGTTCTGAACACTTCTACACCACACCCTCAGGCACTGAGCAGCCAGGAGCAGCCAATGTGCATTTCAAGGCATGTCCTACATCCCTAGTTTGCAGAGGGCTCAACATATTCCAGGGGATATTGGGAAATGGACAAGCTGGGTGCTTGCGCTCTACCAGCAGCTAGGTGGGGCCAGCTTGGCCTTTTATTAGCTATTTGGCCTTGGGCAAATTGCTGAACATCTCTGCTTGGGAACAATAGTTGTATCTAATCGCAGAGCAATCGAGAGAGTTAAATGACTAAATGTGTTGAAACAGTGTCAATGTTTGCCATTATCATTCTTCTAGGTCAGAGCACAGACATGGCAACTTCTCAGTTGGAAATGCACTCCTGGAGTTCTGCCTGCCAGAGAGGTGGCTGTAGAGACCTGTGTGCCTTAGGTGGGGAGTCACAGCAGCCTGATGACTCAGGGCAGTGACCTATGATGCCTTGACGTCACCCCCATCTGCTTGGTGACCTTGGGTAAGTCATTGAACCCAGCTATGCCTCTATTTCTGCTTCCTCCTCCACTGGAGAAAGCAAGGCATGGTTCCATGACACCTGACAGCACATTAATAGCCAGATTGTGTCTAATTTATTGGATCTATAAAATGCATTTGCTTCCAAAGCCCATGATCTCATCCTCAAGGCCAAAGTCTTCTGGGGAATCCCTCCCATCCAGGACTCCTGGCATCCCTCCCTCCTGGAGAACGTTTGCCCAACACTTGTAAGAATGGAAGGTGCTGTCTACATAGCAGCAGGCACTGTGTCCCTTCAGGGAAAGGTCAAGGGAACACACTGTGCCCAGAGCTCTCCCTTAAGGTCAACAAAGCCCAGCAGAAGCAGGAAGAACAGGGAGGCTCTGTGTCTGGGGCCCAGGACTCTCTTCCCTGACTCCACCTTGGGATCACCTGCTTCCCAGGCACCACCTGCACTGGTGTGTCCTCCGCCCACATCGACGCTGTCACCCCAGCTGTGAAGTAGGCAAGACAGGAGGGGAGGAGACATGTAGTGCCCCAGTGACTGTGGAACACTAGCAAAGAGGAGTCCTCAAGATGTTAGGGAAGGAGTAGAGGCCTGGAGGGCATGAAACCTCCTGGCCTTGTCCTGGGCGAACCTGGGCAGTCACACATCTTTTCTAAATGTCTGTTTCCTCATTCTTCCAAGGGAGGTGGGCTCAGTGTCCAAGTTACCATCAGGGTTGAAGTTCTTTGATTCTCATGGCACAGTTCTTGGTAAGAGTGTTAGGATGTTGACCCCCACTGCAGCCCACCCCTCTGCTCCAGTACTCACATCTTATGCCCGTAGCCTCCACCCATCTCCTAGAAGGGGCTCAAAGAGCCCTCCCCTCGCTGCTCTTTGTGGTCCCTTCCAGAACCCTGGGGCCTCTTTGAGAACCTGTGAATACTGATGGGTGGTGGCATGAGCTTTGGAACCAGACACTCCTGGTTCAAATCCCAACTTTGCACCTATGGATTGGGTTACCTTGGGGAGTCACAGGTTCTCATCTGTAAAATAGTAAAAACCATGCCTACCTTTTGGGGTGCTTATTTAAGTGGTGCATAGGAAGTGCTAAATAAATGGTCAGTTGAATTATTAGGGAAGTCTGTTCTGTGACTATGTCCTGTATGCTTCATGACAATGGCTGGAGCTTTGTTTCCTGATGGGAACACGTGTCAGAAAAATGGTAGGTAGTCAAACAGGCTTACACCCCTGTTCCATCACAAATGAGATGCAACCGTAAGATAAAATAATGATGGCTTATCAGCCAGCACTAAAGGAATTTCCAAAAAGAGAAGTTCTCCAAGCACTTTGAGCATACCAGACCATTGCTTCTCACATGGGGTACACTATTTGGCTGTTTCTAACAATGAAACACATCTCTAAGGCTTGTCACCATGGAGCCCTCTTGGAGGAAGGGGCCAGGCATCTCCCAGGGGCCTCTATCACATTTCCAACCTGTGGCCCTCCCAGCATGGCTCGGGTGGCTGTGCGCAGAGCTTCGACCTGCTGGATGCTGTTCACGGATATCAGCTGGTGCGGGGCGAGCTGGGAGCCAGCCTGGGTTCCTGGCTGATTGTCCAGGTTTCTGCTAACCCATTATGGGACTTAGTGACTAAGCAAGCCACTTGTTCTCTTTGTGCCTCTGCAGCCCAGAATGGGAAGATGGCTTGCCACCTGCCTATCTCACTGGAATGTAGTATGGTCAAGGGAGCTCGTTCTAAAAGGGCTTTAATCTTGAGTGACAGGTGGCATATTGGAACCGAATAGTGGTTTTAACCACATAATATTCTTACCAGTAGCTAACTCTGAATGTTATTTTGCTGTAGATTCAAAATAACATTGCTTAGATATTCATATGTTTATAGCATATATTTATAAACATATGCTCAGATGTTTATAAACCTGAGTGCAAACATAGCCATCAGGAAAAAAGGTTCACCTAGTTGTTTCTTTCTTCATTCTGCTGGTTGATAAATTGGCCTCCCTGAGAAATTTTCCAAGCCCTCAATTCCAATTCAGTCTAGTAACCAATAGAACTGGTGGCATGACCCATCCCTGTCAGGATGGAATTTCTAGGAGCTTCAGACTCCAAGTCAGTTGGAACCCCAAACATTTGGAACCCCAAACATTTGGAGCTAAATCAAGTAGCACAGGTTTTCTTGTCTGCTGAGGTCTGCTGACGTCTGCTGACCCTGGTCCCCAGGGAGCTGAAACTAGGGATGCAAAATTCATCTGTGCTGTTAGAAGTCAGGAGGGCAGGTGGTGACCTGAAGAAGACACAGGGCAGGGAAAGAGGGATGTCGGGGGAGGGGTTCTGTGGTCTGGAATGTTCTGTGTCATGATCTGGGTGCTGATTACTTGGGCAGGTGCAATTCGTGAAACTTCATCCTTACAATATGTACAATTTTTTCTATGTATATATACAGTGTTTTAATAAAACACACACACACACAACAGGACTATGCAGGATTTGGGGGCATTCATGATGGAAACCCATTTCGAAGGCTGCTTCTTTGAGAGGCACTCTGATACTTACTGTTCAGACCCTCGCTTCAAGAAAAGTCCTGTCGGCCGGGCGCAGTGGCTCACGCCTGTAATCGCAGCACTTTGGGAGGCCGAGGTGGGCAGATCACAAGGTCAGGAGATCGAGACCACGGTGAAACCCCGTCTCTACTAAAAATACAAAAAATTAGCCGGACGCGGTGGCGGCGCCTGTAGTCCCAGCTAATCAGGAGGCTGAGGCAGGAGAATGGCGTGAAGCCGGGAGGCGGAGCTTGCGGTGAGCCGAGATCGCGCCACTGCACTCCAGCCCGGGCGACAGAGCGAGACTCCGTCTCAAAAAAAAAAAAAAGATCATAAACCCTTGACCAACTGCCCACATTAATACCCTGCTCAATTTCCTTGCCAGCAGCTTTATGGGTCCATGGGTTCCAGCAAAACTGTTGACATCAGCACATCAACACATCATACCCACACTCTGCAGAGGCTTCTGGATGTATTGTGCTCAGAGCCAATGCTGAACAGGCTGTGGGAAAGTTGGGGCCTCTAAAGGCCCTCAGCCCCACAATGACGTCATTTCCTCCAGCCAGTGTGCACTCCCATTAGAGCCCCGTCCAGGTTCTGTGCTTACCTGCCCAGGTGAGTCAGTGAGCTCATCTGAGGTTTGAGGCGGTTGTCCTGGAAAGAGAAAAAACACTAAACAACAAACATAAAGTAGTACCTGAGCCTCCCGCCCCCTAGGAGGCCTTCACCTTGAACTTCACATAGGAAAAGGCCAGCTAATGCCAGTGCGTGACTTCAGACTGGGCACTCATGTGCTAAGATAAACACAGCCAAGCCCTTTAAACAAACATTGTGGAAATGTTAGGCCAAGCGGTCAGAAAATGGAACCGGGCAGAGGACGGGACACAGAGAGTGCCAACTGGGGGCTAGAACATTCTCCTCCTGCCACCAAGGAGCCGTGTGACTGGGACAACTCACCTGCCCTCTCTGGGCCTTGAGTTTCTTAACCCAAAAGTGAGAAATTGGGTAGGAGTAATTTCTAAGTTCCCTGAAAAGAATGGAATGAAATCACCATGCTCATGCAGTCAGGGTTTGTACAGGTTGGTGGGCTGGGTTTGCATTGTCTTCTTTTGTGCTGGACTGCAGGAGCAGAAGAGGAAGCTGACCACATGCCTCCGTTCACATGCAAAGCCCTTCCATGTCAGGTATTATTCTATTCTCCCCCTTTATCCCTAGTCTCCTCTCCTCAGCAGGTACCCACCACAATGTATTTGATATCTGTTCTTAGATATGTGTGTGTTTATATATGTGAGGGGTGTGTGTGTGTGTGTGTGTGTGTATCTATCTATAGATATATCCTTGTAAAATACATAGCACAGTTTGGGGTATGTTTTAAATTTATATAAATGGTAGCATGTTGGAAATCTCATTCCATTTCTTTACTCTGCACTCTGTTTTCATGATCCCTCCATGTTGCTGTGTGTACATCTAGCTTGTTAATTCCTACTGATGCACAGAATCATTTTTTGCTCTTTTCGAGACAGAGTCTCGCTGTGTTGCTCAGGTTGGAGTGTAGTGGTGAGATCTTGGCTCACTGCAACCTCCGCCTCCTGGGTTCAAGCGATTCTTGTGCCTCAACCTTCCGAGTAGCTGAGATTACAGGTGTGTGCCACCTGTACACACCTCTACTTAGAGATGGGGGTTTCACCTTGTTGGCCAGGCTGGTTTTGAACTCCTGACCTCAGGTGACCTGCCAGCTTTGGCCTCCCAAAGTGCTGGGATTATAGGTGTGAGCCACCGCGCTTTGGTATGGGATCACCACATTGTTTTTATCCATTTCTCTCATGCTGGACACCTATGTTACTTATACACCATGTTACCACACATAGCGCCACTGTGGACATTTCCACATCATCCGCTTAAGGACCTCAAAGAGAGTTTCTTGGGAGCTGTTGCCTCATAAGACAGAGTAATCTGCAGTGTCCTGACTAGATTGCTCTAGGGGTGGGGGCAGAGGACATAGTGGCACAGTGCTGGGGAAGGAGAGGCTGGAGAGGGTCTTGCTGAACGGGAGCCATTGTCTAGCTGAGTTGTTTGGTGCTGGTTCCAGATTCTCTCCTCCGGGGAAGGTGCAGTTTTTTCACTGGGTCCTATTTTAAGAGCTGTGCATCCCCTTACCTTATAGTCTGCATCATGGTTTGAGTTAAATGTGAATTGATTTACTATTTGACTGTCTGTCTCTCCTCCTAGACCATGAGTTCTCTGAGGGCACGTACAGTGGCTTTCTCACCCACAGTTGTATTACGCCCCGTGCCTGAGACCGAGCTAACACAGTAGATGCCCAGCAAACAGCCAGTGGCTTTATAAATCAGTGAGTGAGCTTGAGCTCTGACAAATACGACTGAAGCCTCCAGGGATTAGGAAGGGAAGAGCACTGTCCAGGTCACAAAGCTTAAGGAGCCCTCACTGTCCGGTGCCCATCTGCATAGGCAAGACCCCGGAATGAGGGTCTCCCTTGTCTCCTCCCAGACACAGCTCTGAGCCTCAGACACAATTTTCAACTGCTCTTTCTTTTCTTTTCTTTCCTTTCCTTTCCTTTCCTTTCCTTTCCTTTCCTTTCCTTTCCTTTTCTTTTCTTTTCTTTTCTTTTCTTTTCTTTTCTTTTCCTTCCTTCCTTCCTTCCTTCCTTCTTTCTCCCTTTCTTTCTTTCCCTTTCTTCCTTCCTTCCTTCCTTCCTTCCTTCCTTCCTTCCTTCCTTCCTTCCTTCCTCTCTTTCTTTCTTTCTTTCTTTCTTTCTTTCTTTCTTTCTTTCTTTCTTTCTTTCTTTCTTTCTTTCTTTCTTTCAGAATCTCAGTATCACCCAGGCTGGAGTGCAATGGCGCGATCTTGGCTCACTGCAACCTCCTCCTCCTGGGTTCAAGGGATTCTCCTGCCTCAGCCTCCTAAGTAGCCGGGATTACAGGTGCCTGCCACCATGCCCAGCTAATTTTTGTATTTTCAGTAGAGATGGGGTTTCATCATGTTGGCCAAGCTGGTCTCAAACTCCTGACCTCAGGTGATCCGCCAGCCTTGGCCTCCCAAAGTGTTGAGATTACAGGCGTGAGCCAGTACACCGGACTTAGGAAAGTTTTTGATCACAAGTTTAGCATCTAACCTGGTGCCTTCCTCTTCCCTCTCTCTTCTTCCCTCTCTCTTTCATTGAGCGTCAATTATGCGATGACCCTGTGCTAGCATGTGGGCTTCCAAAACTCTCAAGAATTCACTGTCCAGTAGGGGGTGGGGGTTGTGAAAATAAGTCATTACGATGCATAAAGAAGAGTTTTTTTTAATGACAATGTCGTCGCCTGGGACACTGGAGGCACTGGCTAACTCGGGCAGCATTGAGGAGGGGACTCTTGGGGCTGAATTCTGTCAAGAGGGTGGTGGTGAGGTGCCATCCGAGCCAGGGTTACCATGCATAGGTCTGAGTGAGGATGGCACAGTGCCTTCAGGTGGCGCGAGGGTCCTGAGTTTCTGGAGCGGGAGGCTGAGGCCAGGAGGCTGGGTGGTGATGGGCTGGGGTGCAGGGAGGTGAGGCTGCAGGGGGAAGGGTGGGAGGCACAGCCATATCCTGGGGGCAGTAATTCATCAAAGACTGTACACAGTGGGCAAGAACAAATTAACACTTGAGAAGATTCTCTGGAGGTGTCTGGTGAGGAAAGACTCTGAGGGCAGGTAGGGATTGTGAGGCTATGACCTTGGTAGAGGTGACAGGAGCTGAGGCTCTTTCCCCGGCAGCTGTGGTGAAGGGAGATGGGCAGGAGGAGCAGAGGGAGGAGGCATGGCCCTGGGCACCTGGAGCCATCTGAGTGGAGATGGGGTGGGCAACCTTGGAAGTGCAGGGTCACCCCTTCACACACATTCATGGAAAGCTGTAGAAATGTGTAGACCTGGGTGTCCAGAGAACTGAGGATCTGCGGTCCCAGGGGATAGGGTGTCACTGGGGCAAAGAGCAAGAGAGCCCTTCTGAGCCAGAGAAGTGCCTCCCCTGTGGAATAGGGGTCCCCAGTCTCATAAAACAAGCAACCATCAGCAAAGTTGTTTTCCAGAAAGAAGAAAAGGCCACTGGGCCGACTGTCAGCCTTGCTTGGAAGACGGAAGACAAGTCCAGCCCACTCAGACCCTGGGAAAGGTTATCCAGGTTGACTGACTGTCCCCAGCCTCAGGACAGTGGGGACGTGGCCCAGCCAGGGGGCAGGCACAGCTGTCTGGCAGAGCACTTTCACTGGACGCCCACACACTGGGAGGATGGCTTCGCTTCGGGAGGATGGCTTCGCTTTGCTCTTGTGCTCACTGGCCATGACGGGGGAGCCTTTTCTTTGCCCTCTCCTGAAATGGAAACCTAAATGCAGCCTCTGAAATTAGTAGGGCCATCTTGACTACACCATACTGAGGAAGTTGCATTACCTGAAGGAGAAATAATTATCTTTCTGCTTACTTCAACGCTGGCTTTGCTGAAGAGAAATTTTCTTCTCCTCTCCACCCATTCACCAAACTGGACTTTCAGGCTCTGCTGCTCTCTGGGAAAGTGTTTGGGGGTTACCAGGGCCTCAGGTCTCTCTTCTTCTCCTCCCACGGGCCCCCCACCCCCAACAGCTCGGTTTGTTTGTTTCCTCTGAATCCCTCTTTTGTCGCCTTACCTCAGATCCATGGCCAGGTGGCCAAGTTGAACACCGGTGCAGCCTCTGCTGTCCTCCTTCCCCTAGGCAGTGCCCTGCCAGGCTCTCTCCGAGGGCCCTGGAATCTGCCCTCAACACAGCCCTGTCTGAGCAGGAAAGCCCCAGGCTACAGCCAGCTTCCTGGCAGAAGTGAGCTCCCTATGCTTAGAAATGGGGCCCAAAATTGGTCTCTAAGGCCGTTTCAACACTGGCCACACTCGCTTCCCTCCTGGGCCCCTCCCGCAGCTCCGTGCCCTTCTTGAAGGAGAGCCACGTTCTCTACCCTCCTGTGGGAACAGGAGTTGGGGGAATTTTTCAGCCTAGCTTGGTTAGAGTAACATGCAGCTGTGGACTTCTGGTTTGGGACGTGTCAAACCCGCCGGGAAGTTTACGTTTTTTAAATAAAAATAGAACAAATTCAGTTGGGGTTTCCAGAAAGTTCACCCTGTGGCTCTCCGGTGACCTCCCTTCCTTCCTGGCCTCCTTCAGCCCTTCCTTCTGTCCTCCCTCACTTCCGACCCTACCTGGGCTGCAGGAAGACCCCTAGGAGGCTCCGTGGGGTACAAATCCTAGCGAAAGTCGCCCAGGAGGATTCTGATACAGCACAAAGCTTGGGAAGCTCCACCTTATCACACGTTATTAGTGCACTGCCTGCTGTGGGGGGAGGCTGTGTCATTTAGACGAGAAATCTGGGCCCGAGTCTCTGGAGAGAAAAGGCCTGGGAAAGTGGGTAGGAAAAAAGAAGGCTGTTGTGTGGGGCTGGTGGGGCAATTTATGTCCATGGAACCCAGTGAACTATTTGTCCTTTCGGTCAATAAAAGATTTGACCTCATTCCTCCAGGGCCTAAACATTTGAAGCCTAGACTTTCTTCTGCATCTTTGAATTAGAGCATTTTGCTATGATTTAAGACAAAGTTTTGAATTCCTGGGTCTACCTCCAGCCCAGGTAAAATAGGAAGACAGAGAGAAAGTAGAGGGAGTGAGAGAGGATGTGGGGACAGCAGCTATTTTGGATTCTCAGAGATCATTTATTTTGTGAGATGGGGTCTTGCTCTGTTGCCCAGGTTGGAGTGCAGTGACTTGGTCATGGCTCACTGCAGCCTCGATCTCCCTGGGCTCAGGTGATCCTCCCACCTCAGCCTCCCCAGTAACTGGGACTACTGGTGCGCACCACCACGCCCGGCTAATTTTCTTATTTTTTTTGTAGAGATAAGGTTTCGTCATGTTGCCCAGGCTGGTCCTGAACTCCTTAGCTCACGCAATTCACCTGCCTCAGCCTCCCACAGTGGTGGGTTTACAGGTGTGAGCCATGTGCCCTGTAAGAATTTATTTAAAAAAATTGTTTATAGTGGTTTCTATTTCAAACATTTATGCTATAAAAATGTGCAGTGTACAAAGTAAGTGCCACCCTCCCTGAATATAATAGCCCCAAACCAAGTCCTCCCCTCAGGGCACCCACTCTTAAGGGGTGCATCCCTGAGACCCTTGTCTCTGCACCGATGTTCAGACCCCCTGTGTGTGCCATTTTGCAGCGGGGTCACGCTCCACGTGTTGTTCTGCCACTGCCTTTGGTTTCTCGACACTGCCTCGTGGACACAGGGAGAGCTTGCAGCTGGTGACGAACTCTCCAGGAGGTGAGTAATCCAGCAGCTCTTTCTGCCTCGAGATGGGTGAGGTAACCTCTCTGGGTGCCAAAGGCAGGAGCAAAGAGAGTGATTCACAGAGCTGTTCTCCTTATTTGTCCAACTGTGACCAGCCTGTTCGCTGAAGTAAGAGCCCAGGAAGGATGAGCCATTTTATTTACCTGAGTGAGTCTCTGGTTTAGTGTTTCTTCTTAAACACTGAGTTCACAGGGCTCCTAAAGCAGACTGGAGTTGCAGAAAAGGCACTGGACAGAGTCAGTCCACAAGTATCTGCTGAGGTCCTACTATGTGTCAGACACTGTTCAGGCATAGGGTTGTGCCGAAGATGAGAGCAACAACATCCCAAAGCTCTGTCATGTTGGTGGAAGTGTCATGCTGGTGGATGTGTCATGCTGGTGGGGGACAGACAGAGAGGAGTCAGGTAAATATATAAGTACCTTTAGACACTGGTCACTGCTTACAGAAAATACAGTCGGGTGAGCTGATGGTCCCTTGAAGGGGAGACAGAATCAGCAGACTGGGGGTCCAGCTCCCGTCCAGCAAGAACTGCGTGACAAGGAACGTGACACTCCCCTCTCCTGGACTTCACTTTACTCCACTGCACAAAGAGAGCACTGGACCCAGTCACCTGGTGCCACCTTCTAGCCATAGAAAGAGCACACAGGAGGTTCAGATACAATGTTCTGTGACTCCTTCCCAGAGTTCCTGTTCTATGATTGCAGCCTCTAGGGAGGGAGATATTGATTAAAAAGTCTTCAACAAATGGCAAAAGCTGTAGGGAACACAGAGCAGCAGGAAGAGGAACCCAGCCTTGAAACCAATATATTTTATGCAAGTTCAAAGCAACTTTGTGCTCTCTAGGCCTTTGCTGGAAGCCCAAATGAAAGGAAGGTCAAATGAGTCTCCAGCTTTGGGAAGCTAGGCTCCTACAGCCAGAAAATGCAGGGCAAGGCAGAGGCCAGAGACCTGGGGGGGAAGGTGGAGGGAGGTGGCGCTGGAGGAGAGGATGGCAGGAGCTTCCTAGGCCCTTGGGAACCAGGGTCTGCCACAGCGCCCGTTGGCTGGAGAGGCTCCCCTTCCACATGTCGCCTCCCAGCTCCACCACGTTAATCCCCCATGGCATGGCCCTGCCACAAACAGGGCCAGCAGATCTGGTTTGCTGAACACTCCCAGGACAAGCCCGAAAGGGGACCTGAGTTCAGGCACCACCAAGAAAATCCTGCTTTGCAAAGAAGACCAGTTTAGCCCTGGAGAACCAGAGGTGGGAGGAAGAAGTGGAGAGGATCTCCACCTTCCCCTCCCTCAAAGGACAGTGACTCATACAATTTCTTTCTTTTTTTAATTTCACAGGTTCACATGCCATTTAGAAAGTGAGTTCAGTGCCTGGGGACTAATCAATGATGAGATTTTCCCACCTCGGCCTGACAGGAATGACACACAGCTGAGAAGATGGCAGTGGTGCTTTTCCTTTAGGGGAAGAAAGGAGGGCCCCCCGGAAACCTTCTCTCCTATCTGATTCATGCTCATTCATAATGCAGCAGGCTTGGGAGCTGCAAATAACATGCTAGTGCAAGAAGGCAAGCCAGTCAGGCAGTCTCATATATCACTGCTCCATCTGTCACACTGACACAAGGATTCACGCTACTGAGGCCGGTGGCTCTTCACAGGGAGTTGAGATGGCAAGAAGCAGAGGAATCTTGGAGGAGATGCCCATTTTAGGGTTTGATGAAAGTTGAGTGAAATAATGCTCAGTACAATAGTCAGACACAGTAAGACTGAATGCCGACCATGTGACAGGCACTGTGACCAGCCCAAGGCATCAAATATCAGATCAAATAAGAGGCTGGCAAGGGTGGACCTCAAGGACACATTTACCTGGGAAGGCCCCTGGCAGGTGCTCAGTGCTGAGTACAATGAACAGTAAAGGCAAGTTGAACGTCTGACGTTCCAAGACCTAGGATGACCCAGGAGTCCAGTGGGAAAGTCCGAAGGGCAGCCACAAGCCAGCCTCCTTTTTCTCCTCTGCATAGCCTAAGGAAACACTCCCTTGGAATAACAGAAAGGACTAAAGATTTCTCCATTTTACAACCAAAAGACATGAAGCAATATGAAAGAAATACTTCCCTGGATTTAAAGAAAAGACTAGAGATGTGCTCATTTTGTACCTAAAAGAGATTGAGATTCTCGGGAAATTTTGGCCTGAGATCCTGAACCATCTGGCCATGCCCTAAGCCTTTGCTGGCAGCAAGTATGTTTCAAGCTCCTCTAAAAACGTGTCAGTCAAGCATTGATACATTTACAGGGAGAGTGAGGAACAGTATTATTGAATTTGGGAGACTAAGGCCTTAACTCTGACTTTTAAAGGCTCACTAGGATTTCCTATGGGCCTTGAGGCTTGGATTATTTTCAAAGGCGACCACTTTAAGCTGCACCCAGAGAGAAGCTCAAGTTGCACAGCATCGAGTTTCTGAGAAGGTTACTAACAGCCCTCCTCGAAATATACCACCTTCCCTGCCTCTTCCCTCCTTGGGAGGAGCTGTATAAAACAGGAGCTGAGGCCCTAGGGGAGCTGGAGAACGTTCCTGAGAGATTATGGATCTGGAGGGTTGCATGCATTTGCAGAAGCTCAAGGCCATCTCTTTCCCATCCTTCTGTTTTGAAGAGCCAGGCCCTTCCACGTGGTCCTCAGCAGGGTAATGGGGGTGGGTGATGCGTCAGAATATCCTGGATAGATTTTAAAAAATAGATTTGCCACCTCCACCACCTCTTCTAGTTCTCTGGGGATGGGGAGATGGGGAGATGGGGGAGAGCGTGGCATTTGGAGAAGTGTCCCTGGGAGGCCTCATTGACTGGCCTGTCTGATGACTTGCCACCACCCCTGACCCCACAAACTTTTTGTTAGTTCTTATGTTTCAGAGAATGGGCTCTGGAGTTTGCAAGATGTGGATCTGAATCCCAGATCCACCACTTGCTTTTTGCTCATTTTCTCACCTTCCCAGGAAGGTCGGGACGATCATGAGATAATGTAATATGTCCGCTAGGTAAAGCCCCCAGTACAAGCCGTCCCCTTCTTTCCCTCAGGCACGTGGGTTGGGACAGCAAAGAGAACTGTCTGCGGGAAAGGCAGCTGTGGCGAGTTGGCTAAGATAGCCGCCCCCAGGAGATCTCGCTCTGCCACGGCCAGGGAGCACTGGGGCAGTCCCAGAAGCAAAACCAGTGAGAGGGGCTAGGACTCTATGACTGCCTAGGGGATCCCTTAGGAAAAAACAAAGCTGGAGTAGCCCTGAGGAAGCTCTGGAGTGACCTAGGACCCAGTGGTTTTGGGGACACGGGGCTTTCCATGCTCAAGACAGGACAGTCTGGGGCAAACCCGACATGTCAGCCACTCCAGCAGCTTTCGTCTTCCTGGCGGTAGCTGGGGGATGCTGCTTAAGGACGGTCACTCTTAGAACAGCGTCTAGGATGAAGAAATATAGCTCACGAGGCCATTTAAAACAACGAAACTGATCTCACTGCCACCAGGGTCACAGGAGCCCACATGGAGGGATGGCGCAGGCTGAGGCCGCTCAGTGGGGTGCTGGGAAGCTGGGAGGCAGGTCTGGGCCTGCTCTGGGGCACTTCTTTTCTTTCTGTTTCCTCCTTTTTTCATTCAAATCTCCACCTTCAAGGGAGGGGGCCTTGGACAGCTGTATCCTCATGAAAGTAAAGAGTAGCTCTTTCTGGTCCCCCACCAGGAAGCAGAGAATTAGGGGACCCCACACAGCTTCCTTTGGGGGCTGGTGGGAACAGCCAGCACTCTTTTGGGCTGAGTCACGTGGAGGTCCCGTGCATTCTCTTTTCTTGCCTGAGCCATGATTTGTCCGCCGCTGATGTGTGGCCTGTGGAATTTGCACTGGGCAAGCCTGCGGCTGGGTCCCACGGCTCCTGCTCTGGGCAGGCATCTGCTCTCCTGCCTGGCTTTTCTGCTTGTTCTCTTCTCCCTGGCCTCTTCAACCCCTGATAAATAAGTCCCTTTCTCCTCCACTCTTTACCCCACTTTCATTTCTTTCTCTTCCAACACTGTGTCCTGAGGAATAAAGGAAGGCCTAGGCAGCTCCCTGGCCCCATAGAAGTTCTTCTCCCTGCCCAAGAAGTTCGTAAATGTTTAAGGGAAAGATGGTTTTTCACAAAGGAAATGTTCACTCCTTCTCCACTGGACTATGAGTTCCACGAGGTCAGGGACTGTGTTTTCCCTGCCCCTTGCTGTCTCCTGGTATTGGGCATGTAAACATGTGTTCATGGATTATACAAATAAAAAAGAAGACTGCTTTTAACAAGGGTGGCCTGTGAGGACAAATGACATAGAGAGAGAAGGAGATGTTCAAACTTTTTATTTATTTACAATTTCCTTCTCTTGAAAGTGTTGACTCTGGTCAGGCCTTCTGACCAAGTGGAATGTAGCCTGAGGTCATTGTCAGGGTCTTCTCAAGAGATGGATGTGGCAGGAAGGGCTGCTTCACCTCCAGTTCCTTTGGGAACTCCATGTATACAGGGAGAGAAATCAGTGAAATGAGAAGCAAGGAAGTGGGAGGAAGGTGCACATTCAGATGAATTTTCTCTATCACTCCATCTAGCTAACATCTGGGCTTTGTCTTTCCTGGTTCAGAAAAGCTAATTTGTCTCCTGAATCCAGAGGAGGGAGGGAAGGAGCTAATTTTATTGAGCATCCACTGTGTGCCATGTACTTCGCATAATTTATATCACTGATTCATAAGAATCTAGTTTGATTATGATCCTTATTGAACAGATGAAGTTCAATAATTCACCTAAAGTCATGCCCATGAGAGGAAAACCCAGGATTTAAACCAGGATTTAGACTGACCTTCCTATGCTTAAACCTGTCACCCTCTTTCCATTATGTTATGCTACTATGGTTACAGGTATAAAGAAGAAAAGCAGTTGTCAGAGTAGAAGAGGGGAAGGGGGAAGCGGCCTCTAAAAGTTGGATGAGCCTCACAAGCATATGAACAACGCTGGATGTAAGTGGGTACTTACTGTAGGATCCTATTTATATGACGCTTAAGAACAGGCAAAACTAACCTAGGGTGCTGGAAATCAGAACAGTGTTTGTCTCTATGGGCAGGGATTAAAAGGACAGGGGAGAGCTTCACTGGGATAGTGGAATTCTTCCATATTTTATTTGGGTGATGGCAGGAATAGTGTTTGTAGAAACATACTCTGGGAAACTGCTCAGGTTTTTCTTATGTTCCGATCTAGGTTCATCAACCAGGCCAGGCACAGTGGCTCACACCTGTAATCCCAGCTCTTTGGGAGGCTGAGGTGGGAGGATCACTTGAGGTCAGGAGTTTGAGGCCAGCATGGGCAACATAGTGAGGCCCCATCTTTACCAAAAGTATGAGGAACTTAGCCCAGTGTGGTGGTGTGTGTCTGTAGTTCCAGCTACTTTTGAGGTTGAGGCTGGAGGATCACGAGATGCAGGAGTTCAAAGTTGCAGTGAGCTATGATCATACCATTACACTCCAGCCTGGGTGATGCAGCAAGACTCTGTCTCATAAACAAACAAAAGTTAGAATCTTGTTTGTAAATAAAAGGACTTGCATTCAGCTTTGGGCTGAAGACCAGCTTGTAAAATTTTAGAGTGGCTCCCGCTGTACATTTTGAACCCAGCTGTCTCTCCTGTGGTTAAATTTATATTCCACGATGGAGTCATCAGCTGTCCATTGATTTAAACTCTTCAAACTTATTTATAATATCATGAGCCTGTATTCTATCATGGACTAATGAATTCTTTTTCACCTATTTAAAAAGCAGTACTTGCTTTTACCTGTCCTATAGCTACTTTCTCCAAGTCTCAAGGAAATACTTGTTAGCTCAAGTACTCCAAAATGTTTTCCTTGTCTGAGATGTGCATGGTGTCTTACATTTGAAGCATATTTTCTCTTCGACCTCCACCTTCCAGAATCGAGGTTCCCTCCTTCTTGTCTGGCCTAGTTGATTCTCTGGGTTCATCTAAATGCCACCCCTAGTCCCCTTCAATGTGGCTCTTTGTGCCAATAATATCTCAGGACAGCCTCCCTACTGTGGTGTTTAAGTGAACCTCTGGGTAATAAGATGCTCGTGTCAAATTCGGTGATTTGTTGAGGGCCAGCTGGGCATCCAGTTTTAATAAAAAGCCTTCTATTCCTCCTCTGTTCCTTGAGATAATCAGAAGAGAGAGCTCCAACAGGGCCATTCTTCCCCAAGAAAGCCTTGAGCACTTCCCCCAGAGTGTGTTGGGAGGAGGAGGAAGGCCACACCCAGGCACTTATGTCAGCGGGAGCCAGCGAGGCTCTTAGCTGCATCAGCCCCAGAGGATGGTGTCAAATTCATGCCCCAGACAAAAGACAAATTCCTACCTGTGCCAGAGCTCTACTTCTCCTTGAATATTGGAAACTGTGATAGCGCAGGGACTGCCGAATATTGAGAGAGGAGTGATCTTTCTTCTGCTCAATCTGGAGCAGGTCCTGTGATGGACAGCCTCCTCCCAACACCCAGGGAAAGAACAAGCCAGTGTGGAGTGATTCTGCTTCTTCTCTGGGCAGGGACCTGGACTGCCCGTCACTAAGCCCTTGGAATCACCGCTCACCTCAGCCGGCCCGCATTCTGCCCCATCAGGGTTGAGACCCAACACTTCATGGGCAATGCTTCCATGGGCATCCCAGAGGGGTGGCCAACTTTCCAGTGACACCTGAATTTGGGGAAGGTTCAGAGGGACAAGCTGGTCTTTCTAGCCTGGGAGCATGTGTTCTGATTCCCCCTGAGCTAGATCATTAACCTCTTTCCAATTCCATCAAGGCCAAATTAAATGCGGGAATTCCTTGTGTTGCGGGTTGGATTGTGTCCCCCACCTCCCTATGTTGAAATCTTTATCCCAGCACTTCAGAATGTGACCTTATTTGGAAACAGGGTCACTGCAGATGCAATGAGTTAAGGTCATTCTGGAACAAGGTGGGTCCCTGATCCCATATGACTGGTGTCCTTATGAAGGAGGAAGTTAGGACACAGTCACACACACAGGGAGAATGCCACATGAAGATGGAGGCAGACATCGGGACGGCGCTTTTACAAACCGAGGGATGCCGAAGATTGCCTACAGCCTCCAGAAGCCGGGAGAGAGGCCTCAGAAGGACCAGAGTCCAGAACTGGGGGACAATACACTTCTGTTGTTTAAGCCAACGGTTTATGGCACTTTATTACGGCAGCCCTAGCAAACTAATACACCTGTGCCAAACATTTTCTCAACTTCAGAACTTCTCAGAGCCTTTACCAGAAACAGTCTGTGTGCGATCATTTCCGTGTTTGACCGAAGGACACTTTTTTCCACTGGGCATCTGGCAGGGATTTATTTACAGGAACACACCCTGGGAAACACTGTTGTAGCTTCATCAGGATCGACCCGTTAGAAGGAGAAGATCCTGTTTCAAAACCACAGCCTGAGACTTGTGTCATGGGTCCTAGCACCCAAATCACTCAATGTCTCTGTGCCTCAGTTTCCACATCCGTGTAGCCAAAGTAGGTGCTCTACTCAGTGCCTGCCCCGAGTGCGATGCATTACAGGCACTTTGCAGATGCCTGGGAACACCTTTTAGTGTTGTTTTCAGGAGTGGTACCATAAATGATGCCAGGGTTGGAGGTGTGTTGGAGCTGGGGTCTCCTGTCAGCTCTGCCGTGGAGCCGGGAACACACGCAGCAGGGACCACAGGATGGGGATAAGCTGCCCTAATCAGTCTGCTTGTATCCAATAACAGCGGCAGCAGCGTGAGCCAGAGGCCTTGAGGACACCCTGAGACAAGAGTTCCCAGAAGGCAGATTCACACAGTCAGGAGGCAGCCTCCTCGGTTCCTCTTCTCTCCAGCCACCAGGCAGCTCATGCTTCACCCAGGGCGCTGTGAGCTGCACTCTCCATGGTTTCCAGACAGAAACTGTGGCCAGGGTGAGCTCTAGGAAGAGGCCAGGGCAGGCACCATGGAAACTGGTGGCTGTGAGCTGAAAATAAAACAGCACTGAGCCAGGGAGTGTCACTTCCTAATTCCTAGCTCAGGATGGATCTGGCAGATAAGTGGGAGGAGTAGGAGATGAGGGCAAAGGGGTGAGGGACACCAATTGTTATGCAGCAAAGACCCCGCCTCCAAAAGCACCCAAGTGCACAGGGCCCCTGCATTCGCCTCGCAATTGTGAAATCGACTTCTAACAGCTCACGCCCAGTGGAGGAGGAGAGGGCAGGTGGCAGGGCTGGGCAGCTGCTCCACGTGTGAGATAAGTGCAGGGACCTCAGGTTAATAATTCCCCCCACCTTCAAAGCCTCTGAGGGGACTCGGGAGAAGCAAAGGAAGCCGCAGCAGTTTTGTGGGCCGGGCAGGATGGGTGTGAGGCGCCCGAGGAAAATGAGGCTGGAAGGTGGGTGGCGGCTGGACCGTGGGGTTTTGAAAGTCCAGCGAAGGATTTCAGGTCTTATTCTGAGGACTACGGGGAAGTGAAGTTTTTGGGGACCCAGAAGTGACCAAGACAGGAAGTTCTGAGGTGCCTCCCTGAGAAATGGTCAGGGTGGCACAGAAACCACTCCAAAAGCTCAGGGCCTACGAAGCTGGTGAAAGAATAAGATAACCCTTGTCCCTCCTCATACCTGCTAGAATAGCTAGACTTAAAAGGGTGAACGATACCAAATGCCATCAAGAACACGTGCAGCAAGAACTGCCACACGCTGCTGCAGGAGGCCCTCTGAAAGAGGATACAGGGAGAGGCGAGCCATGTCCTGCCTCTGCTTCTAAAAGATGAAAACTCAAAAACTCTGACCCAGGTCTTTCTGAGAAACCGCCAAACAATTTTTCAAAGTGGTCTTGCTTTGAAATCACACGCCACTGCACTCCAGCCTGGGCGACAGAGTAAGACACCATCTCAAAAATGAATAAAGAAATCAATAAAAATAAGGAGCCAACTACAGATGTGCACACATGGATGAGCCTCACAGGTATACGAACAACGGATGAAGGAGGCACTTACTGTATCACGCTCTTCATAGGAAGCCCAAGAACAGGAGAAACCAACCTAGCCTGCTGGAAATCAGAGCAGTGGCTCAATTAATGGGTAGCAGTTGATTGGAAAAGGGTAAAAAAGGCTACACTGGGATAATGAGATGCTTCCATGTTTTATCTGGGAGATGCCAAGAATAGTGTTTGTAGCAATATACTCTGGGAAACTGCTCAGGTTTTTTCTTATGTTCTGGTCTAGGTTCATCAAAACTATCCATTAGAAAGAGAAGAGGGTGCTGTTTCCAAATGGCAGCCTGGGCTTTGTGTAATGGATGCTGGTACCCAGGCCAGTGAACTTCTCTAAGCCTCAGTTTCCACATCTGGACAGGCAGAATAGGCAGTCCACTCAGGATCTAGCCCTGGAGGTGATGCATTACAATAAGAACCTTTCTCAATAAAGAAAAGTTAGCTAAAACATTAAGCCAGATTCGCTGTGGTCCTTTGGAGTTACTCACTTCAGCCTTATCCTCATCAGCTTTGCATTTGTTCCTTTCAGAGGGGAGTGGGAGATGGCTCACCCTTAACGTTCCTCCTCTTCCAGGAAAGGCCCTAACCACTTCTCACTCGCTTCCGAAAGAGCCAAATGAGCAACCGAAGAGAGAGAATGTGGGGCTGGGCACAGTGGCTCACACCTGTAATCTCACCACCTTGGGAGGCCAAGGTGGGAGGATCACTTAAGGCCAAGTGTTCAAGACCAGCCTGGACAACATAGCGAGACCTTGACGTTACAAAAATAAAAGAATTAACTGAGTGTGGTGGCATGCACCTGTAGTCCCAGCTTCTTGGGAGGCTGAGGCAGAAGGACTGCTTGAGCCCAGGAGTTTGAGGCAGTAGTCAGTTATGATCATACCACAGAATTCCAGTCTGGGCAACAGAGCAAGACTGTCTCTAAAACAACAATTAAAAAAAAAAAAAAAAGAAAGAGAATGTGAAAGACAAACAATACAAAGGCTCTACGTGTACAGGAGCTTTTACCTGCTTCATCTCATTTCATCCTCAAAACAGACCTGTGTGGTTGCAGGATAAACCTTAACCCTGTCCTACAGATGGGTGAATTACCCAACTGAAGCATCATAATCCAGATTTGAACCCTGTTCTCCTGGCTCCTACCAGGTCAGGGTTAAAACTGCAGTGGGAGTGGTACATCTCATTTCCTAAAAAACTTGAGTTGCAGAGGAAATGGGGATATTTGCATGCAAACAAACAGTGATTAATTAAGAGAGGCAACTATAAGGTACTTTCCCTGGGCAGGTTCAAATTGCAGAAGGAAGGGCTGTTGGTTGTATACAGTTTACCTTGGTGCAAGATGGTGATCCAGGTGGGTACGTGCCTAATTCTCGCTGACGGCAGCTAGCCAAGCTCTGTGTCGGTGAGGACCACTTCTCTCTCACCTCCGTTCCCCTGGGAATCATTAGGTGCAGGCTGGCACCTTCTAGAAGGTGCATTAACTTGGAGTTGTCTGGAGGAGCAAACGCAAAGGATTCTGGGGAGAGGGCTTGTCAGAATCCACTCTGTCTGCAGACAACCAGGTTAGTCCGCATTTTCCTCTTGGGCCTGGTGCCCTGTGGGGCACAAAATCCAAATGGGCCAGAAGTTTGCGAATATTCACATTCTTTCCTTCCCATAACCGTATTTAGGAGGTTTATTTTGTTTGTTGGAGTGGTTGTTGTATTTTTTTTTTCTTTTTTTTTTTTTTTTCATTTTAATTGCTCACTTGGGGACTGAGCTCTGACAACAGATCAGAACCTTATGATTATGCCGAGTTTAAAAGTCAGGCTAAACCCAAGGATTGAAAGTGTGGTTTAGAGGAAAAGGGGTGCATCCTACTAATGAAATACTGCATAGGGCACTTGAAAGAGATAATGCTGAAAATACTTCATAACCCAGGAGGCCCAGGCCCTGGTCAGTCCTAATGAGGGCGTGGGATCTTGGAGAACTCAGTGGCACCAAACATTTGGGGGAGATGAAGGAAAGCGGGGAAGGCCCAGGGCTGCTGGGGAGCCTCCTGGGAACTCAAGACAACAGCTATTCACCAACTGCCACCAAAGTATTTCATTTTCAGCAAGCAGTTTCCCTTCACTTGTGCAAACATCTAAATACTAGCCCTGCAGCTAGTGTTGCATTTTAAGATGGAGAAACTAAAGCTAAGGGAGATTAAAAGATCCAGCTAAGGTCATGCAATAATAACCCAGCTCAGGCTATAACCCTTCTCTTTAGATCCTCAGCCTAGTACCAGGAAAAGCATCTCTCCAACATACTAGCATTTTGTAGTTAGCCTGCCTACCCGTAGGCCTTGTCAATACCATAATATTTTGAGCTATTTTTAATTAGATAGAAAACAGGCTAAGAGCCAAGGAAGTGTTATCTATATGAATGGTTGGCAAGTGTTTTCTGTAAAAGGGCACCTAGTAACTATTTTTGGGTTTGTGGGCCATGCAGCCTCTATCACTCTGTCTTTGTAGTGGCAACAATACAAATAAATAAGTAAATGGGTGGGGCTATAATCTAATAAAATTTTGTTTATAGGCTCAGCATTAAGCTGTTCTTTCTTTGCCATAAAGAAATACCTGAGACTGGGTAATTTACTTAAAAAAGAGATTTAATTGGTTTGTGGTTCTGCAGGCTATACAGGAAGCATAGCAGCTTCTGCTTCTGGGGAGGCCTCAGGAAACTTACAATTGTGGTGGAAGGCAAAAGGGGAACAGGCATGTCACATGGTGGGAGCAGGAGCAAGAAAGAGAGTAGGGAGAGAGGGGCCACACACTTAAACAACCAAATCTTACAAGAACTCACTATCATGAGGTCAGCACCAAGCTATGTTGCCCCCATGATCAAACACCTCCCAACAGACCCCAGCTCCAACATCCAGGGGTTACAATTCAACGTGAGATCTGGGCATTAACAAATATTCAAACTATATCATTCAGCCCCTGGCCCTCACCAAATCTCATGTTCTTCTCACATTGCAAAATATAATCATGCCTTCCTAATAGTTCTCCCAAATCTCAACTTATTCCAGCATTAACTCAAAAGTCCAAAGTCTCATCTGAGACTAATCTCCTTCCACCAATGAGCCTATAAAATGAAAACAAGTTATTTACTTCCGAGATACAGTGGGGGTACAAGCATTGGGTAAACATTGGAAGAAACAAAGGGAGTAAGTAGTTCTTTACCCAAATGTTTACACTGGGGTAAACATAGGGAGAAATTGGACAAAAGAAAGAGGATACAGGCCCCACACAAGTCTAGAACCCATCAGGGGAGTCATTAAATCTCAAAACTCCAAAACAGTCATTTAATTTCATTTCCTGCATCCAGGGCATGCTGGTGCAATGAGGCACCCAAGGCCTTGGGAAGCTCCACCCCTGTGGCTTTTCAATGCCGATATTGCAAGCTGCTGATGACCCTACCATTCTGTGGTCTGGAGGGCAGCAGCTCCCTTCCCACAGCTCCACAAGGCAGTGCTTCAGTGGGAACTCTGTGTGGGAGCTCCAAACCCACCTTTCTCCTCTATGCTACCCTTGTAGAGGGCATCTGTGGGGGCTCCACCCCTTCAGCAGGCTTCTGCCTGGGCACCCAAGCTTTTCCATACATCCTCTGAAATCTAGGTGGAGGCTGCCAAACATTCTTCCCTCTTGCAGTCTATGTTCCTGCAGGCTTAACATCGTATGGAAACCACCAAGGTTTATGGCTTGCATTCTCCAAAGTGGCAGCCTGAGCTGTACGTGGGCCCCTTTGAGCCATCGCTGGAGCTGGAGTGGCTAGGATGTGGGAAGCAGGGTCCCGAGGCAGTACAAGGCAACAGGGCGCTGGGCCAGGCCCACAAAAACATTCTTTCCCCCTCGGACTCTGGACCTGTGAAGGGATGGGCTGCCACAAAGATCCCTGAAATGCCTTAAAGACCTTCAAGGTCTTGGCTATTAGCACTTGGCTCCCTTTTAGTTACACAAATTTCTCTAGCAAGTGGTTGCTATACAACTTGCTTGAATTCCTCCCCTGAAAATGCTTTTTCTTTCTCTGCTATATGGTCAGGTTGCAAGTTTTCCAAGTTTTTACTCTCTGCTTCCTTTTTAAATGTGAATTCCAACTTCAAGTCATTTCTTTGTTCCTGCACCTTAGCATAGGTGTTAGAAGCAGCCAGGTCACATATTGAATGCTTTCTGCATAGAAAATGCTCCCACCATATACCCTGAATCATCATTCTGAAGTTCAAACTTCCACAGATCCCCAGGGCAGAGGCACAATGCAACCGGGTTCTTTGCTAAGGCATAACACAAGTGACCTTTGCTCCAATTCCCAATAACTGCCTCATTTCCATCTGAGCTCTCATCAGCCTGGACTTCATTGTCCGTATCACTATCAGCATTTTGGTTAGAACCATTTAACTGATCTCTAAAAAGTTGCAAACTTTCCCTCATCTTCCTGTCTTCTTCTGAGTCCTCCAAACTCTTCTAGCCTCTGCCTGTCACCCAGTTCCAAAGTCATTTCCACATTTTGGAAATGCTCCACTCCTGGCACTAATTTTCTCTATTCGGCTGTTCTTGCATTGATATAAGAAATACCTGAGACTGGGTAATTTTTTTTTTTTAAAAAAAGAGGTTTAATTGGCTCATGGTTCTGTTAGCTGTACAGGAAGCATAGCGGAAGCCTCAGGAAACTGAAAATGGTGGAAAGCAAAGGGGAAACAGGCACATCATGTGGCAGGAGCTAGAGAGTTGGGACGGGGGAGGTGCCATACACGCACACAGCTAGATCTTACAAGAACTCACTCACTATTGCAAGGACAGCACCAAGCCATGAGGGATCCACTCCCACGACACCTAAATACCTCCCACCGGGCTCCGCCTTTTACACTGGGGACTACAGTTCAACATGAGATTTGGGTGGGGACAAATATCCAAACTATATCAGGCACTAAAATTTGAATTTCAAATAATATATTCACATGTCAAAAAATAGTATTATTGTTTGATTTTTTCCCCTCCATTTTTACCGTTAATAAATGTGAAAAATATTATTAGCTGTAGGTCATATAAAAACAGGTGGTGGGCAGGACTTGGGTCCTGGGCTATACTTTTCCAATCCCTGGACTGGGTGGTTCAGGCCTGTCAAGACTCACCATTTCTCCAGCATAGTATTTATATAAAATGGAAACTAATGGGCAGTGTGGATTATTTAGCTTACCCACCTGCATGGGTAAGCGTGTGGGAATCACTGATTTCCAGAAATCTGGAGGCTGCAGGTGCATGGTGGGGCCCAGCCTGCCCAGGGGTTTGTGTGTGTGCAGAATTACCCTGTGGAACCAGGCACAGGCTCCCCATGCCAAGAACATCCCTCCCAAAGCCCAGCCACAGGCCCTCGCCTGATAATTATCCTGTCCTGGTTCTCTCTATACTTATTTGAGAAGACGCCTGTTAGGAGCCAGTATTTAGACTACTTAATCTTCATCATGTTATTTAACATAACAAAACAGTTGTATGCATGCGGCCCAGACTGCCAGAGTTTGAATCCCAGATATCACTGTGCTTTCCTTGGATAAGTTGATCATCTTCTCTGTACCATATTTCTTCAACCATGCCGTGGTGAGAATTAGTTGAGCCAATACATAGAAAGGAGCTTTAATGTGCCTAATAAAAGTTAGGCATTATTATGCCTGCTCTGCTTCCCTCCTCTTTCTCACCTGAATCCATCCGCCCAACATTTATAAGGCGCCAGGCTCTGTGTGGGAAAGGAAATGTAAAACCAGGGGAGACTTAACGCTGGTCCTAGAGTCCTTCGGTCTACTCAGATTAGAGCTGTTTCAGTTAGCTATTGCTACCATCTCAAAACTTAGTGACTGCAAATAGCAGCAAGCATTTATTTGCCTACAGTTCAGCAATGAGAGCACAGTTCAATGCAGATGACTCATCTCTGCTCCACATAGTGTTGGCGAGGGTGGTTCTACCAGAGCTAGAGGATCCAAGATAACCTCGTTCACAAGTCTGGTACCTCTGCAGGGTGTCTGGAGCACCCAAGAGCTGGCCGAGTGAAATTCTCTTCCCTCAGAGTCTCTCTCTCCATGTGGTTTCTCTCTCTAGCAGGACAGCTGGATTTGTGTACATGGCAGTTGGCTTCCATGAGGGTGAAAACAGAAGCACGTGTTTCTAGGAAACACACGCCGAGGCCCAGAGTCATACAGTGTCACCTGCACCATGTGCTATGGCCCAGGCAGGTTATAAGCCAGCCCAGATGTAAGAGGAGGCCAAGTCATCTCCACATCTTGGTGGGAAGAGCATGCAGGAGAGCAGGAGGAACTGTGGGTGCCATCTTTGCAGCTCTTCAGCCACGAAGCTGGGGACAGAAAAGCAAGGAGCTCAGCACCATGTCTGGCTGCTCAACCCTTTACCACCAGAGCCTACAACAATATTTTTGAAGTCACTCAACAAATATTTACTTCTCTGCTAGTTTTGAAGAGTTCTCTTAATTTTGAAATGAATTGTCTTTTCAATGCTTTGTTCATTTTACTGAAAAATACTGAGATAATGCTAAGGAAAAATTTCAGTTTCCATTCTCTTACCCCACCCTAACTCAGAAACCTTGGCATGTCACTTTCTATTTGTATACATTCCATTTTTATGATGATAAAAGTTATATAACATGATGGAAGATTTGAGAAGTAGAGAAGCCTTTTACAGCCTGTTCCTATATAATTCTGTATTCAGCAATTTTTACTTATTACAATAGCAAACATTTTTCCCACCTCCCTACATGGTCTTCACAATTACCTTTTTAAAAATAGCTGCTATGATGTTCCATTGTGTTGATTCACCGCAATCCATTAAGTCCTTCCCCTTATGGTCATCTGGGCTGTCTCTGCTGTGAAACATTTTTCCATGTTTCGAGAGAGCCTTCCTGATTATGTCTTTTGAAATGGCTGAATGATAGTTCATCATGTTTATCTTCCCTAATCTGTTAAAACATATGTCCCTTATGTTGGCCGTCTTGGCTGTGTGCACAGACTAGGCCAGAATTGAGGCTGTTCACAGAGACACGTGCTGGGATCAGGACAGTCTAAATTTGTGACTCAGGCAGAAGCAATGGACAAGTCCAGGGGAATCAGGGCCCCAAGACATTGGGTCACAGAATAGTTTGACCAGCCCTGCTGAACCACCTTTCCTCCTGTTTATCAATCAGTCACACATGCCCAAGCTTCTGTCCTAGGATGTCTCAAAATGCCTCTTGCCTCTTCTCAGCTTCTTATTGTGATTTTTTTCAATGTTACAATAAACATGTGGTGTCATAGGATTTTTAAAATTTCTTTTAAATTATTTATTAAGATAAAATTCCAGGAGTGAATGACTAGGTCAAAGGACGTACGTATCTTTGTGGCTCCTGCTATGAATTGTAGAATTGCTCTCCCAAGCCGGGGTTGTTGTTGGATGTTACTGTTGAAAATCAGTCTGGATGTGAATGGGCGTCTCCAAGTGTGCGGCTTTGGTTCTCTCATGTTCTGATCACAGCACTCATCATTGTTGTCTTTGAGAGCTCACTTTTCTACCTGCTCCCTTACATTCAGGTCTCCAAGGAAAAGAGAGGCATCTTATCACTCTTAACATCCTCAATTCTAGCACACTGCCCACTTCTACAGAGTGGAATGGAAATATTTAATAAATCAATGAATGATGATCTGCAATGATAATTATTTTCTCAGACTTAGATTCAAATTCCATCTCCCTAGGCCTTGTTCACACTTGTGGGCCTCAGTTTACTCAACTATAGAATGGGGAGAACATCTGCCTTGCAGGATTTGTGTAGGGATTTGAGATGGTGTTTTTGAAGAGTCTGCCATGGAGTCTCACACAATGCAAAGCAACTATTTTTATTATGATGTCATGTGCTCATTCACTGAATTTCCCATTGTGATAACTGCTCATATACTTCTGTCTTTATGTTAGGATCTAGCTGTTTTGCACACAAACTTGAATGCATTCTTCATATACTCTAGTTTTATAGTCTTGTCACATATGCTTTAAATATTTTCATTTCATCATTTTTCTTATAGAAGTTGATAATTTTATGTCTACATTTGTACATTTTTTCTTTGAGGTTTCCTTTATTTTTTCATTATATTCTCACAAATCTGATATATATTCCATTGTCTACCTGTTTTTCTGTGATTTAATTCTGTTTTTAATTGAAAAAATTAACCCACCAGTCTGTAATAGAAGATGGGCCTCTAACTCAGTATTTCCCCAGGCTGGTGTATTTCCCCAGACTGGCATACTACAACATTAGGTTACTCGAGCTGTTGAAGCACAGTACCAAAAGCTGGGTGGCTTAAAACAACGGAAATGTGTTCTGTCACAATTCTGGAAGTCAGAAGTCTGAAATCCAGATGCTGACAGGGCCAGCTCCCACTGAAGGCTCTGGGAAAGGTATGTTTCCTATTTCTTACAGCTTCTGGTGGCCCCAGGTGTTCCCTAGCTTGTGGCTGTATCACTCCAATCTCTACCTCCATGCCACATTACCTCCTTTTCTTTTCTGTATCTTTCTCAAAATTCTCTTTGTTTCTCTCTTACTGGGACACTTGTGAGGGCATTTAGGACCTACTTGCATAATCCAGGGTAATCTCATCTCAAAATCCCTAATTTAGCCACATTTGCACAGACCCCTTTTTCAAATAAGATAACATTGACAAGTTCTAGGGATAAGGACTTGACATCTTTGAGTGGTCACTTTTAAATCTACTATGAGCACTTAAAAAAAACCCCAACTCATTCTCTGTTCTTCATGGAAAAGAACAGCATGTGTCCAAATGAGGTTAATACAGGGAGACGAACTTGAGAAGGTTGAGGGTGGGCTCTGTAGGGTGGGGGAGCAGCCCGCCTCTGAGTTCTGATTTAGATCCTCAGTCCCACCTGTGCGGAAGTAGCCTATTTTAAATTCTATCGCATGAGTGTTGTCAATGGAAGCTCATGCTCTTGGGGTCTGGTATGGAGACATCTTTTGGACTCTGGTGGCATAGATGACTAGTTAGCCACCAATATCTTAGTGACAGAGTCCACCGCTAGAAGATTATATCTCTCTGCCTTCCTTGCCTCTTGTTGTGGCCATGAGACTAAGTTCTGGTTAAAGATATGTAAATGAGAATTCATTGGGTGGAATTTTCAGGGAAAATTCCTCAAAGGAAGACACATAACTGGGCAGTGCCCTCATTTCTTCTTACCCTTTGTCTTCTTTCTGCCCAAAATACAGATCTGATGGCTGGAGCTCTAGCAGTTATACTGAGCCGTGATGTGAATGTAAAGCTTGCAGCCAGGTACTAGAAAGAGTGAAACAGAAGGCTAGACAGAGCTAAGACCCTGAAGAGCCCCTGTGCTAGTTCAGGGCTGCTTACTTCTGTATTTATTTTATGTGAGAGAAATAAGCCTCTAACTTAGTTAAGCCACTTTGGTTAGTTCTTATTAATAACAATTCATCTCAGTGACTAATTGGGATAATTTCAAAACTTTATTCCTTGTCTTTCTTTATTGATGTTTGTCACAAGCTTTCTTTACCTATGGCTTTCAGTTCAAATGTCAGTTCTTTAGGGCTACCTTCTTTTACCAACCACCATATCTAAAGTTGCCACACACGTTATTATATGCTCTGTCATGCTGTCCTGGCTGATGTTCCTTATTGTGCCTTTCATACCAGCAAACACCAGCAATTAATTCCTTCCTTCCTTCCTTCCTTCCTTCCTTCCTTTCTTCCTTCCTTCCTTCCTTCCTTCCTTCCTTCCTTCCTTCCTTCCTTCCTTCCTTCCCTCCTTTCTTCCTTCCTTCCTTCCCTCCTTCCTTCCTTCCTTCCTTCCTTCCTTCTTTCCTTCCTTCCTTCCTTCCTTCCCTGCTTCCTTCCTTCTCTCCATCTTTCTTTCCTTCCCCCTCCTTGTTTCTCTGTGTTCCTTGCTGGGGACTGTAAGTTCTACAAAGGCAGAGATCCTGCCTGCCTTGTACCATGCCTGTTGCTGGGAGAGAGCCTGGCACGTGGCATTTGCTGGATAAGTATGTGTGGAATGGATGAGCCTGTGTGAGAACCAAAATGGCACACTGGGAGTAGGTGGTGCTGTTGAAAAGTTTCCTTAGGGAAAATCCAAGAAGCCCGAGTGGAAAACCTGTCAGTGCAAGTGGTTAAGAATCCAGGGTACTAAGGAGGAGGGTGATGTAGACTTTCCCTAATCCTTCTCCTCCAGAGTGTAAAGCACAGTCACTCAGGGCCCCATTGCCTAAGCAGAACATGAGTTCACACTCATTGCCTGAACCCACTATTGCTTTTGGGGTCTGGAGTGGAGGCATCTTTTGGATTCTGGTGGCACAGATGACTGTTTAGCTACCAATACCTTAGGGACAGAGTCCCCCGCTAGATGATTATGTCTCTCTGCCTTCCTCACCTCTTGTTGGCCTCTACCAGCTGGCTGTGCTGTATGATCTTGGATTCCTAAAGCTTCCATGTCAGGATCTAGCTTGGTCCCATGGAGAAACAACCACCATGAGACTAGGGAAGGAGGGCTGTTAACTAACTGAGCCCCCAAGATCCCCAGTGGCACAGGCCTTTTTCTCTCTGGAAGATATTTGACAGAAATGGCTCTGGTTTCTCCATCTCATTTCTTGGTTAAATCCCACCAGTCTCAGCTGCCCAGCCCAGGTCTCACTCTGTATTAGTCCATTTTCACACTGCTGTAAAGAACTACCTGAGGCTGAGTCATTTATAAAGGAAAGAGGTTTAATTGACTCACAGTCCCACATGGCTGGAGAGGTCTCAGGAAATTTACAATCATGGTGGAAGGCAAAGGGGAAGCAAGATGCATCTTACATGGCAGTAGGAGGTAACGGGGAGGTACCACACTTTTAAAAACCATCAGATCGCATGAGAACTTACTCAGTATCAGGAGAACACCATGGGGGAACCGCCCCCATGATCTGATCACCTCCTACCAGGTCCTCCCTTGACATGTGAAGATTACAATTCTAGATGAGATTTGGGTGGGGATGCAGAGCCAAACGGGATCACACTCCTTCATGGAGCCTTGAGCAGTTTCTTTGGTTCATGTGGGTTTTTTCTGTTCTGATCGCCATGCCTCTCATTGTGATGTCATTTGTTCATTTACTCTCTCATTCATTTAACTAAAACTTTGGTTAGGGCCTCCTCTGTGTGGGGCGCTATGCCAGTCACTGGGGGTTAGAATGAGAGCAAACATAGACATGGTCCCTATTGATCACATATCAATTATCTAGCAGATGTTTCCAGTCTGCAGTGCTTTGGCAGTCACCAAGTAGAATAAATGCAAGGCCACAGTTAGGTGACATACACAAAGCAGACAACACTAAACAGCTTTCAGCCACCATACTGCAAGCACTCATCTCATGCCAGCTTGGTGACAGCTGCAAAGAAAGCTTTCCCCTGGGCCACAACCTGTTTCATGCTTTGAAGGCGGCAGACTGTGCATATCTGTGAGCTGCTGTTTCGTGTGTCCTCCTGGGGCTGGAGCTGAGAGCAGGACTGTCAGGAGGTTGCTGTGGGCAGTGGACTCTGAAGGGCAGTCCTGCTTTCTGAGAGACAGCTGCTGAGCACAAGTGTGGGAGAAGGAGAACTGTCACCACACAGAGAAGCGAGACTTAAGATCTGGGGGACTAAGAGGCAGAGGGGGTGGAGGTTTCGATTCTTCAGTGAAAACCCATGAGCCCACAGCAGGGTGGCACAAAAGCCAGCTAAAGAGTCACAGAAGAGCCTTAAATGGCACCATCCAAGGGGCAGAGAGGCTGTCCTTTTTCTCCTGTGTGGGGGTGGGGGTGGGGGTGGGGCTGGGTCACGCAGAGCCTGCCTTTCCCTGCTCGGCAAGCTCAAACATGCCCTTAACACAACTGGTCAACCAGTGCACTGTGTTCCATGACCTCAAATACAAATGCAATCAACTCTCCATTTTAACATTACTTCTTAGTCTAGAATCCAAGCAACCCGAAAGCCTATTGTTCCTATGGTCGACTGGTGTAACTAAGAGGCAGCTTCTATGTTATACCACAGGGCCAGCAAGATGTAGCCAGCCCCCGACATGGCTCACAAGTGCAGCACTGTGTCCAAGGGTAATTTACACTCAAGGTGATGTCCCTGGGCCCCTGCTGGATTCTGAGGTGTCGATGAACCAGCACGGATGGGCTGTGTTCTGGAGCACTTTAACCTTGGGTGTATTTCATTGGAACTTGATTCTTTGAAAATGGCACGGCGTCTCTGGCATCCAGTTAATTAGAATGTTGAAGCAACCAGACCAACCCATGGTTGACCTTGCTGGGCCGGCTGTGTTTACTGAACGCGTGTGGAGCGCCCACTTTGTTATGATCTGTCTGTTTTTAATCCCACCTGGCTTCTCCCTGCCACCCAGAACATTCTGGGCTGTGCCCGCCCCTGTGCTGCAGACTGCTCAGGGAACGTAAATTCATTTTGGAGATTAAGCAAATCACAATTAAGAGGGCAAATCTCTTAGAGGAAAGAAAACCATAAACAGTGATGCAGTCCAGCCAAAATTACCTGCTGCTTTAAGCACCTGTTTATCTGCCCTTTCACTGAGCGTGGTGAGTATTTGGGAGTTGACCTTCGTGGCTCTGTGGCTCTAGAAGCTTCGGCACGTGGTTTTTTGGGCAGATCTTCATTCCTGGTGTTTCCCCAGGCTGTGAACTCTCAATTGCTGGGTACCAGAGCTTCAGTGGACCTCACTCCAGCACGTGCTCCACCCACACGCGTGGGCCTGCCTTCACCGGGATGCATAAGGCTTCCAAGGGAAACCACCGAGGTTCCTTGGGACCAGCAATGGGATGCAGTGAGGCTGTGGAAGTGAAGAGGAAGCAGCAGCGCCGGCCGGCAGGGTGTCTGCTGAGATTCTGTTTCCTCCAGGTGGCCCCGGGAAAGGGTGGAAGCTGCCCTCACCCAGAGAGCCCAGTGGAACAGCCACTGGTGACCTCCCAACCCTAAGACTCCAGAATGATTCCCCAGCTTCTACCACTTCAGTACTGCCGCACTCCCCTCCTTCCCCACTCTCCTCCTGCACCTGTTATGGTTTGAATTGTGTGCCCCATCCCCAAAATAGAGATATGTTGAAATAGAGAAGCTCTTACCCCAATTCCTCAGAATGTGACCCCATTTGGAAAGAGGATTGTTGCAGATGTGCTCAGTTAGATGGAATCATACTAGAGTAGGGGGAGCTCCTAATCCTAGATGACTGGTGTCCTTATATGTACGCAGCCACGTGAACACAGACATACAGGGAGAACCCAGTGGGAGGACGAAGAGAAAGACTGGAGTGATGAGGCTGCGAGCCTAGAAACCCCAAAGACTGCCAGCAAGCCCACAGAAGCTAGAAGAGTCAAGGAAGGACTCCCCTGTGACTTTCAGAGGCGGCATGGCCCTGCTAGCACCTTGACCTCTCGTAGCCTCTGTAACTGTGGGAGAATAAATTGCCTCTGTTTTAATCCATCTGATTTGCAGTACTGTGGCACAGCAGCTAATAGGCAGGAAACCAATACACCCTCCCCGCTCATTAGGTTGCCCCAGAGGTTAGTTTATTGTGAAGCTCATGAAGTGTAAGATTTGGATCCTTCCTTGTGCAGGCTCCTTTCAAAGCCCTGTACCTCATTTTCTGTTTGCAATTTTGTATGCTTTCTCTTAAAAAATGCTCCCCCCCAAATTGGTAAGATTTGAACTCCACAAAACCTGGATCTGGATCCACAGTCCTTGCCCTGTTTGAGCTCCAGCCCAGGCCCCTCCGCCAGGGCAGAGCAGAGCCAGAACAGGGCTCTGGGAAGCCCCCTCAGGGCAGACCCACACGTTCCCCTCAGGTTCCGCAGCATCCCTGTTCTGTGGACAGCATCACCATCCGGAGGCCGTGGGAAGACGCTCAGTGTTAGGTTGTTTTGTTTTATCCATTTGTCAAGGAGAAGGCTGAATTACAAGCCTTCCGGGGTCTTTTCCAGCCAAGTGCCTCGGGGATAACTGCATAGATTCGCTTTCCTTCAGAGTCCCAGTGAGAAGAAGCTAAAGTTCCAGCCGGCAGTCTCTGTTTGAGTAGAGCCGAGGAACCTGATGTGATGAGAGCCAGAGCCCCGGGAGGCCTGTCGTGGCTGCAGTATGGCCACCCTTAGCCCAAGCTACTCTGCTTCGTGGCTTCCTCACTTCCAACCGGCACTCATCTTCATTCCCTACATTCACATGGGCAGAGATGGCAGAAATGCCTGCTCACCACTGCCATGTGCACACGCGCACACACGGCTACATCTCTTGTCCCAGTGGGGCTTCGTTCTCATCCTGCTTTCCTACCTCCAGGCCACTCGTAATTCAAACCAGTCTCTCAAATACTTATGTGGTGTTTAGTCTGTGCTAGGTGCTGTGGCGAATGGCACAAGGGCTCCGGGAACGGTGCATTTTCTAAAGAGGGAGACAGATGTGAAAATAAATAGCCACACTGCATAGAAATAACATGAAAGGATGTGGTGAAGGCCCAGTGTGTAAGCAACCTGCTATCTGACTTCTTGAGGAGCAATGAATTCTGATTTGGGTCGGGGGTGGGGAGGTTTTATGAAGGAGGTGCTGCTAAAAATCCTGTGATAGATTGACAGGCCTGACCCCTCAGGGAAGAACAAACTTCCTGGAGGGCCCTGATAGGAATCCTCAGCAGCTGTGCTTGGGAAGGTCCAGGGACCGCTCAGAGATAGGTCCAGGTGCCTGGGACATGGGAGGGCTCTGGAAACCTGCTATTTGCCGCACAGAACCAAAGCATTTCACTATTTTAGCAAGCGGTTCCGCTGGTCCGGAGTATCCCTGCTGGCTCTTAGCCCTGAAGCGGCGTGAGGGCTGGGCACATCGACAGCACTCGATCGGCTCCTTCCCTCTGGAAATGCATTTCCTTCCATTACCAGAACAGCCTCTCACCGTCTGGCCTGCCTCTTCTCATGCTATGTCGCAACAAAGCCACCTGCCTCCCATGAAAGACGGCATTGTTTTTCCACCCAAGCCACCCACGCCTGGGCAGGTAGAACAGCGGGTCCCCACTCCAGGGAACTCTCCCACTCGGGCCTGTCATGGCTCACGCCCGGAGCAGCTGTGGTGCTTGCCCTACGTGGAGGGTAGCAGGGTGCCTCCTGGACACCAGAACGGTGGGGTGCACTGGATAACGAGACAATGGGTGTGGCTCCCATGAAATAAACAACCCCTGGGCATTGCACATTCAGGCACAGTGCTGCAGTTTTCTTAAAGATGTAATTATCTCTGGGAAAGCTACTGTCCTCAGAGCTCACCGACCCTTGGGGGATAAAATGTTGACAATAGGAAGAAATGTACGAGATTTTGTTTTGTTTTGTTTTTCTTTAGACAATTGAGTCACCCGCAGTCACAGTTATGTAAAAGTCTCACTCCTGTAATCCCAGCACTTTGGGAGGCTGAGGCGGGCGGATCACTTGAGGTCAGGAGTTCCAGGCCAGCCTGGCCAACATGGAGAAACCTCGTCTCTGCCAAAAATACAAAAATTAGCCAGGCGTGGTGGTGCATGCCTGTAGTCCCAGCTACTTGGAAGGCTGAGGCACAAGAATCACTTGAACCGGGGAGGCAGAGGTCGCAGTGAGCAGAGATCACACCACTGCACTCCAGCCTGGGTGACAGAGTGAGACTGCGTCTCAAACAAACAAACAAAACAAAAAAACACAGTTACATAAAAGCAAATTCTCAAAAATGAAGTCTCCTGGAAAAGAGCAAACACCAGAACCCTGAGCATGCAAGGGAGAGTCAGGTGCAGGACCTCATTGTGCGAGGGAGAGTCAGGTGCAGGACCTCAGGGTGCGAGGGAGAGTCAGGTGCAGGACCTCAGGGTTCGAGGGAGAGTCAGGTGCAGGACCTCAGGGTTCGAGGGAGAGTCAGGTGCAGGACCTCAGGGTTCGAGGGAGAGTCAGGTACAGGACCTCAGGGTTCGAGGGAGAGTCAGGTGCAGGACCTCAGGGTGCGAGGGAGAGTCAGGTGCAGGACCTCAGGGTGCGAGGGAGAGTCAGGTACAGGACCTCAGGGTTCGAGGGAGAGTCAGGTGCAGGACCTCAGGGTGCGAGGGAGAGTCAGGTGCAGGACCTCAGGGTTCGAGGGAGAGTCAGGTACAGGACCTCAGGGTTCGAGGGAGAGTCAGGTGCAGGACCTCAGGGTGCGAGGGAGAGTCAGGTGCAGGAGCTCAGGGTTCGAGGGAGAGTCAGGTGCAGGACCTCAGGGTTCGAGGGAGAGTCAGGTGCAGGACCTCAGGGTGCGAGGGAGAGTCAGGTGCAGGACCTCAGGGTGCGAGGGAGAGTCAGGTGCAGGACCTCAGGGTGCGAGGGAGAGTCAGGTGTAGGACCTCAGGGTGGGGTCTAGGGACACAAAACCCAGGCTGGTTCCACTGCTGGCTGCTTCAGGGGCTGGTGTTGCTAGGGGTGTGGCCCTGTCTTTAAAATGCCTGTTAAGACATAGATTACCTGGGCAGAGGCTTTGAGATGAGTTTTTAAGTTTAGTGGAGTGTCTCACCTGAGACCTTCAGGCAAGAGTGGAGCACAGAGGAAAGAGAGTACGCGGCACGGCATTCTGCGTGTGGGGTGGGGAGGGGGAGAGAGAGAGAAATGCAGACAGAGAAGGCACCAGCCATGAGGCTTGGTGGATGGGCGGTGGCCTGAAGACTCCCGCAGCTCTTGTCTCTGCCCCCCACAGAGCACATCTGCTCACACCTACAACTTCTCCACTCTGACATCAGCAAAGGGACAGCAAGTTTTATGCTTCAGGTTGTTTTCTTGCCTCCAGTCCTAGAAAAGCAAACCTGTAGGTGCTGGGCCCACGGAGCACCCCTGAGCCATCCTGTCTGCACCTCCAGGTGCCTGCATGTCCCCGCAGGCCCAGGACTCCTCTGTGCTGGCTGGGCAACTCTTGTTCACTTCCTTTTCTCACAGCCTCCTCTTCCCCCTTTCTCCCGTCTTTGTCATTTTTAATCCTCCCACTTCCTTCTCCATGTTCTCACAGTGTCTTTCTCAAGAGAGAAGCAAACTGCAGGTCAAGGTGCATCACCAGCCACGAACAGGTAGCTTCCGAATCAAGTAGGATGGAAATGGTTTCTTCCTCCAAAGACTCTTAAAAGAGAAGCCCCTGCTGCAGAATAGAAAGAGGCTCCAGAGGAGCAGTGAGCTCGGGGAACCCCCCTGAAGATCCCCAGTTTCTGTGTGCAGCTGCCTCAGGCCCAGACACATTCTTCCATCTGGAGCATGTCCCCGCAGATCTTCCCGGCCGCGGCTGTGGTCCGCGTTATCTCAGGCTGTCAGGTCTCAGAAATTAGAAACCATCTCATCTCATCAGGGTCATCCCACACCGTCTGCCACCATAGATGGAGAGGATTTCATGTGATGTTTTCTGAAGATGATTCTGTTGTCCTGGGAGAGCCCTTGATGGACGTGGCAGCCTTTGACCCTGTGCAGCCAGGTGGTTTATTCTCCCAGTGACTTTCCAACCAGATACTCTCAGTCAGAGTGAAGGGCTCCACTTAGAAACTCCCTTTCCCATTAACTCGTCAGAGTTATGCCATTCATCTTTATTCTTTTTAAAATATTTATACTCAAGGAAATTGTATGAGGAATGAGCACACACCAATCATGGAACTGTCAAATGAAAGCCTTTCCTTAAATGTTCAAGGGCACCGGAGTAATAAATTTGGAGTCATGCAGATCTTGTTTCACGAGTGTGTACATGTGTATGAAACTTTACGTGGGTGGAAAACCAACAAGAGAAAAAAGAGCAGAAACTGTTGTGTGATTGCATCTTCCTACCTGAGACATCCTGTTCTCTGCATTGATAACCTGCAACCAGTGAGTATTTTTCATGGCTTTTGAAGAACCCATTACAGCATCACATTGGCATAATTTGGGATTTTAAGACATGGTCCTTCTCCTCAAGAAGCATATGATCTTTGGGGGAAAATAGAAAACTTACACGTGTGATTCATTATGGAGCTCCCTCCCCAGTCCACCTCCTAAGTAAAGCTGATGCATGCAGTACTCAGTGAGGTGTTCTGAAGCGAAGTTTAGAGGGGGAAGAGTGGCATGGGCTCAGGTGCCAGAGGAAGGCAACATGGGTGGGTGCTCCAGGTCATTTGGGGGAACAGCAGATGCCAAGGCACAGAGGCAGGCAAAATGAACAGAGGTGGAGGCTTGGAGGGGCTGCAACCCCACTGTCATTCTACTCCTTGGTTCAGGAAAAGATCACGGGGCCAGGCAAGATGGCTCATGCCTGTAATCCTAGCACTTTGAGGGGCCAAGGCAGGAGGATCTCCTGAACCCAGGAGTTCGAGGCCAGGCTGGGGAACACGGCAAAATCTCATCTCTACAAAATTACAAAAATTAGCCAGGTGTGGTGGCACACACTGGGGAGGCTGAGGTGGGAGGATGACTTGAGCCCAGGAGGTCAACGCTGCAGTGAGCTGTAATTGTGCCACTACACTCTAGCCTGGGTGACGGAGTGAGAGCCTATCTCAAAAAATTAAAGTGTAATTTAAAAGATGAGGGCCTTTGATTTCTGAAAAGTCTGATAGGAGACCATGAGCAGGTCACTTATTCTTGAAGCCTCAGTGTCTCATGAGCAGAAGGCTAAGAGGTGAGAGTACAAACATGTGACCAACAGTAGCAGCATGGGCACCACTCAGTAGGATATGACACTGGCCTTGTATTAACCTTCTAGCTGCAGTGTCATGAGGAGATGGCAGTACAGAGTGGCAGGGGGTGCCTGGGGCTCAGGGTAGCAGCTTTTACAGAAGCATCTTGTGATTTTAGCAGCCAGTACAAATGTACTGGTGTGTGCCAGGAGAATGTCAGCCCTGGTAATCATGATACTTGTTCTGCTGACCTTATATGGCTGTGGTAAAGATCAAATATCATAATGTACATGGGAGCACTTTGTAAAGTGTCACAGGCTATGCAAACACGAATTGTTGCTAATCCTGTCATTACAGGGTGGTGTGATGCAGTGTGGTATGCTGGGTGGAAAACAGAAATGCAAGCCTATAAAATAATGTAACCAGAAAGAGAGAGATTGTTATAATTGGATACAACTTATTTTATCTAAAAATATATACAGTTTAACATAAAGAGCTAAATGTTAAACAATTCTAATATGTCACATTCACAGCAAGATTACAAACCCAAGAGCAAGAATTTGTGACTGACTGCACCTTGTATCCTTTAGAGCAGAGGTTTTCAAACTCAAGACTCTTCAGCCTTTTATTTTTTAAGAGACAGGCTGGAGTGCAGCAATGTGATCACAGCTGACTGCAGCCGGGAACTCCTGAGCTCAAAAATCTTCCCGCCTGAGCCCCCTGTGTAGCTGGGACTACAGATGCATGCCACCATGCCCAGCTAAAGTCTTCACACTATTTTTTTTTTTTTTTTGACGGAGTCTTGCTCTGTCGCCCAGGCTGGAGTGCAGTGGCGCAATCTGGGCTCACTGCCAGCTCTGCCTCCCGGGTTCACGCCATTCTCCTGCCTCAGCCTCCTGAGTAGCTGGGACTACAGGCGCCCGCCACTACTCCTGGCTAATTTTTTTTAGTGGAGATGGGGTTTCACCGTGTTAGCCAGGATGGTCTCGATCTCCTGACCTTGTGATCTGCCCACCTCGGCCTCCCAAAGTGCTGGGATTACAGGCGTGAGCCACCGTCCCCTGCCAGTCTTCACACTCTTAACAAGTTATTGATAAGTCTTCTCCTTTGGGAAGATATATTAGACAAAATTACATATTCCTCCCACTATGTACAGCTAAAAACTGTAGACATTCTGTATGAAACAAACATAAGAAAACTCTGAAAGGTGAACAGAAGGTGGCAGATTGGCTAGGAACCGCAGGACTCAAGGAGTCACACAGTGGTAAATTCCTGGGCTCACTTTTTGCCCCATATATTGCAGACTTGGGGCTGAAGAAGCTGGCAACCTGGAAATATCAGTGGGCACTGACCAGAAAAGCCCCAATAAAAGCCTCCTCTCTCTAGCCAGAAGACCAGGGAAGGGGTAGCAAAACAAGATGAAAAACTTGTAGACAGTAATCACTCTAGGCCAGCCAAAACCCATGAGCGCACCCAAACCCAGGCTAGCAGAGGCAGGTGGGGAGCCTAGGCCTCTACTCTCGTGAGGCTGTAATGAGGCACCTCAGCACCCTCAGCGGGCTACTGTCAGAGAAGGCCACGAAGGGAGCCAGGATATCATCTCTGCCAGCCTCTCAGTCCCTCTCTCTTTCTCACACACACACCACACATATACACGCACACACACATACACACACCACACTTACACACACGTGCACACACATGTACATGCACACCACACATATACACACATACCACACACATACACACATCACACACAAAACACACATACACACAACACACATAGACACACATGCACACACATACAGACACGTCTACACACATATATACACCACACACACACGTACACACACCAGACAGATACATACACACATACACACACATATACATATGCATACACACACAAAACACATATACACACATAGACACATACATACACATATGCACACACATACATCACACACATACACATACTACACACATATATGCACACACATACATACACACCAGACACACATATATACACACAGACACACATAAATACACTCACACCACACATACACAAACACACACACACAATGTTGGTCCATTTGTGCTGCTGTAAAGAAACACCTGAGGCTGAGTAATTTCTAAAGAAAAGAGGTCTATTTTGGCTCACGGTTCTGCAGACTGTACAGGAAGCATGGTGCTGGCATCTGCTTCTGGTGAGGGCCCCACAAAGCTTCAATCATGGCAGAATGTGAAGGAGGACTGGCATGCCACATGGCAAGGGCAGGAGCTAGAGAGAGACGAAGAAATTGCAGACTCTTCTAAACAAGCAGATTTTGTGTGAACTCACAGAGGGAGAACTCACTCGTTACCTCAAGGACAGCATCAAGCCATTCATGAGGGATCTGCGCCAGTCACCCATGCACCTCCCACCAGGCCCTGCCTCTAACATTGGGGATTACATTTCAGCATGACATTTGGAGAGGACAAACATCCAAACAATATCATTCCCCCCCTGGCCCCCAAATCTCAGGTCCTTCTCACGTTGCAAAACCATCATCCTTCCTCAAGAGTTCCCCAGTCTTAACTCGTTTCAGCATCAGATCCAAAGTACCATGTCCAAAGTCTTGACTCTCATATGAGATTCAAGGCATGTTCCTTTAAGCCTGTAAGAGCTTGTAGGACCAAACAAGTTATTTACTTCCAATATACAATGGTGGCAAAGGCACTGGGTAAGCATTCCTGTTCCAAAAGAGAGAAGTCAGCCAAAAGAAAGGGGCAAGAGGCTCCACACAAGACCAAAACCCAGCAGGGCAAACATTAAACTTTGAAGCTTCAACATAATCCTTGACTCCATGTTCCACATCTAGGGCATGCCGATGTAAGGGGTGGGCTTGCGAGGCCTGGGCAGCTCTGTCCCTGTTGATTTGCAGGGTGAAGCCCCCATGGGTGCTCTCATGGGTTGGAGTTGAGCACCTGTGGCTCTTTCAGGCTCAGAGTGCAAGAGCCCCCAGCTGTGTGGGGGCTCCAACCCCACATTTTCCCTTGGCACTGCCCTAGTAGAGGCTCTCTGCAGGGGCTTGGCTGCTGCGGCAGTCTTCTGCCTGGGCACCCAGGCTTTCTCACGCATCCTCTTAACTCTAGCTGGAAGCTGCCAAGCCTCCTTCACTCTTGCATTCTGTGCACCTGCAGGCTTAACACCATGTGGTAGCTGCCAAGACTTATGGCTTGTGTTCTCTGAAGCAGTGGCTTGAGTTGTACCAGGGGCCCTTTGAGCCATGACTGGAGCTGTAGCAGTGAAGATGCGGGGAGCTGTGTCCTGAAGCTGCAGAGGGAAGTGGGACCCTGGGCCTCGCCCCAGAAACTATTCTTCCTTCTGGGCCTGTGATGGGAGGGGCTGTCCCAAAGACTTCTGAAATGCCTTTGAAGCCTTTTCCCCATTGTCTTGGCTATTAGCACTTAGCTCCCTTTTAGTCATGCAAATCTCTCTAGGAAGTGATTACTCCACAACCGGTTTGTGTTTCTCCCCCCAAAATGCTCTTTCCTTCTCTATCACAGGGCCAGGTTGTGAATTTTCCACACTTTTATGCCCTACTTTCCTTTTAAATATAAATTCCAAACTTTAAGTCATTCCTTTGCTCCTGTATCTGATCACAGGTTGTTAGAAGCAGCCATGCCACTTCTCGAATGCTTTTCTGCTTAGAAATTCCCTCCACTGGATGCCCTAGGTCCTCACTCTTAAGTTCAGCCTTCCACAGATCCCTAGGACATAGACACACACAGCCAAGTTCTTTGCTAAGGTGTAACATAGGTGACTTTTGCTCCAGTTCCCAATAACTACCTCATTTCCATACAAAACCTCGTTAGCCTGGCTCCCACTGCCCATATTTCTATCAGCATTTTGGTCCCAGCCACTTAACAAGCCTGTAAGAAGTGCCAAACTTTCCCTCATCTTCCTATCTTCTGAGCCCTCCAAACTCTTACAACGTCAGGCCATTACCCAGCTCCAAAGCTGCTCTCACATTTTCAGGTCTCTTCATAGCAACACCCCACTCCTTCGTACCAATTTTCTGTGTTAGTCTGTTTGTGTCACTATAGAGGAATCCCTGAAGCTGGGTAACTTATACAGAAAAAAGGTTTATTTGGCTCACGGTTTCACAGGCTGTACATGAAATATAGAGCCAGCATCTGCCTCTGGTGAGGGCCTCAGGAATCTTACAACCATGGCAGAAGGCAAAGGGGCAGCAGGCATGTCATATGGTGAGAGAGGGAGCAGGAGCAAGAGTGGGGAGGTGTCACACTCTTTTACAACCAGATCTCGCATGAACTCATAGAGTGAGAACTCACTCACTACCTCGAGGAGGGCACCAATCCCTTCAAGAGGGATCTGCCCCTATAACCCAAACAACTCCTACTATGCCCATCTCCAAAATTGGAGGTCACATTTCAACATATTTGGAGGGGACAAAACATTCAAACCATATCACACACCATACACACACATACACACACCATACACACACACACCATACACACATGCCATACACACACACACCATACACACACACACCAACACACACACCGTATACACACACACCATACACACACACACACCATACACACACACACCAACACACACACCATATACACACACACCATACACACACACACACCATACACACACACACACCATACACACACACACCAACACACACACCATATACACACACACCATACACACACACACACACCATACACACACACACCATATACACACACACCATACACACACACACCATACACATACACACACCATACATACACACACACACCATACACACATGCACACACCATGCACACACACACCATACACACACACACACACCATACACGCACACACCATACACACACACTGTATACACACACCATACACACACACACCATACACACACATACACACACCATACACACACACACCATACACACACACCATACACACACACCGTGTACACACACACGCACGCGCACGTGCACACACACACACCATATGCACACACCATACACACACACGCACACACACACCATACACACACACCCCATACACACACACACACACACACACAGACCATGTTGGCACTTGAACATCCACCCTGACGTGGAAGCAATGAGGCAGGAGCCCCTCCTCCTCCGTGATAGGGTGATGTCAGAGAAAGTTTACGAGAGCATCATAACATTCATTGCCTAGAGGTAATGAGGTCACTTTCACCACAGTGTCAGTGGAGACCCATGGGGAGCTAGAACTCCCACTCCTGCTGGCTCTATGACATCCCCACCTCAGCTGTCACTGAGCTAAAGGGGAACCCTGGGCTTCCTCCACCTGTAGTGATGAGGTGCTTCTCTCCCTTATTTCACGTCAGAGTGGCGTCAGAGAGAGCCAGTCAAAACATATGATTTAAGCAAGATCCAGAGTCTCATAATGCAAAGGAGTCCAGGTTCAATTAAAAAAAATCACTCATCATACCAAGAGCCTGGAAGACCTCAAGCTGAATGGAAAAAAAAAAAAAAAAAAGGCCATCAATAGATGCCAATACCAAGACGACAGAGAAAGTAGAATTGTGAGACAAAGATTTTAAGGCAGACATAATGAAATGCTTCAACAAGTAATTTTGAACATGCTTTAAACAAATGAAAAAATAGAAAGCCTTAGCCCAGAAAGAAAAGATAGAGAGAAGAACCGAATAGAAATCTTAGAACTGGAAGATATAATAAAAGACACAAAAAGCTCAGTAGATGGGCTCAACAGCAGAATGGAGAGAACAGAGGAAAGAATCAATGAACCAGAAGACGGAGGGATGGGAATTTCTCAATCTGAACAACAGAGAGAAAATGGACTGAAAAGGAAGTGAACAGAGCCTCAGGGACCTATGGGACTATCACAAAAGCTCTAAGAGTTATGGAATTGAAGTTATGGACGCAGGCAGGGGGGTGGGGGGAAGAAAGCTAAAAAAGAACTTGAAGAAATAATAGGTGAAAACGTCCCAATTTGGCAAGATACGTAAACCTGCAGATTCAAGAATCCAGGCAAACTCGAAACAGGATAATCCCAAAAAAATCCATGCCAAGATGCATCATAAACTTCTGAAAACTAAAAAAAAAAAAAATATTGAAAACAGCCACAGAAAAATGACACCTTGCCTACAGTGTCCTTCAATAAGCCAATGGCTACGCAAACCATAATGTATCCATACCATGGAATACTAGTCAGCAATCAAAAAGAATGAACTGTTGATATATGCACCTGGATGAATCTCCAGAGAATTATGCTGAGTTAAAAAAAATAGCCAATTCTAAAATTGCGATTCCAAAATGCAATGCTGTATAATTGCATTTGTTTAACATTCTTGAAATAACAACATTCTAGAAAAGGAGAACAGACTAGTGTTTGCCATGGATTAGGGAAGGGATCAGGGTGGGAGGAAAGTGGGGGTGGCTATAAAAGGGCAACATGAGGAATCCTTGTGGGGATGGAATATTGTGTATCTTCACTGCATCAGGGTCAGTATTCTGCTTGTGATAAGGTACTATAGTTTTGCAAGATGTTACCATTGTTAGGAAATTGAG
>NW_012101321.1:35296-74669 GCF_000951045.1 Mandrillus leucophaeus | reverse complement strand
AAAGATTAGTTGTGATATGGAAGTGATAGTTTCTTTTAAAGATTAGTTGCAAGTAGCAATCTGAAGCTATATTGATAAGCTTTTCATACTGTTACATTAAAATCCACTTATCTATTTACTTTTGGCCTTGTGTTCCTGGACCCCTCTTTGAGAAGCCTTGCCCTAGAGTTCTTAGTCTGAGACCTGATATAGGTACCCAAAAATGCATTGATTTGCTGATGGAATGTCAAAACCCTTTGTTTAAAAGACTATCCAAAAATTGAGCAAATGGAGTGATTACGGGTAGGGGAAAAAGGCTTCCTTGGGAGAAGTAAAAGTGAAAATACATATGGTAGAATGCATGGCCTTTGCCTCTTTGGTGTTCCCTCAAGCTCGCCCCATGGTGATCTGTATGCCATGATGCTGTCGTGTTTCCTCAAAGAGGAAAGGACTGTTCTGCCAGTACACAGGCACTGTGTGACATTTAAGCATATTTAAAAGACATTTTATTCTCTTCTCATAGATGAAGATGTTGAATGATTAAAATGGCTTGTACAGGGAAGCCTGAATGGAGACCAGGTGCCAGAATCCCTGACCCTCTCTTTCCCATTCATATCCGCAGCAGAGCCATGAATGGTCCCTTGCAGCTGCTGTTACCAGCTTACACTTCGCTTCTCTCTCAACAAGAGAATAAAGGTTCCCCTGCGAGTCTAAACCCATGAAACAAATAGTTCTTTCCCTTTCACAGTGAATAGTAACCCAGGAGAACTCACTGCCACAAGATATTATTATAGCAAATAACTAAGCAGGGATAAAAACAAGATCAGACACTGTCTGAACAGGGAAAACCATAGCAAGCTTTCAAACCCATTTGCTTTGAAACAGTAAATGGTCTCTAACTCAAATCTGGGATGACATCTCAGTAAGAGATGATTAGGTGTGGTTTTTAGTTTTATTCTTTTTGTTAAGGAAAAGGTTTGCATTATTCTGAAACACTCTGGGCAAATCTAAGCAGGGATTTGTATAAATTCTTAGGAAGGCCCCTGCTGAATTTTCACTTATAACTATAGACAAGAAGTGCAACTTCGCACTCTCTAGCTTTTCCCTAAGGGAGCCTCGGTATAATGTCCTGTAAGGGCCTGTTTACCTGCTGGTTTCTCCCTCTGAGAACTCCTTGTAGGTAGGGGCTTTGACTTTCGGACTCGACATCCCTACTGCTAGCACAGTAAGTCGCACAGAATTGGTGCTTTGCTACTTGTTGAATTTTAACAGATCACATTTAGCCAGTTAGACACTGAGACATTGTTAAGTAGGTAGATAGGAACTTACCATTCCAGGTTGTTCTAGAACTGTATGGAAAATGTCCTGGGATTCCACAGAGGGGGAAATTCAGTTGTGTGTGATGTTGCTTTATCTGAATTTCTTCAATTATTTTCTATTAAGCTGAATTTGTTAAGCAAAGGGATTTGGGATGGATCAAAATCGTGTCTCAAAATGTCTCTCTTCTGTCTTCCCTTAGGAACTTACTTCAGGCACAAGGCTAGTACGTCATTAGAAATAATTTGAAAAGACAGCTTTTAAAACCAGAAATTGTCTTCTTGGTATTATGCCATATCAGAAGCCAAGGGCTCCAGTCCCTTGAGGCATGTTGGAAATTGCTGCATAGATTGTAGCTCTCTCAATGGAAAAATATGGACATGAGATTATTGTCTCATACATTTTCTTTTCATTCTCATGGGTTTTGTGAGTGTATGCATGCTTTAGAAGAGCTCTTAGTTAAATCCAATTACAACACTTGCAGCAGCAACAACAACAATAAATCTCTATACAATAAAACATTTCCAAGTCCCAGCTGGTGGCCTACGTACAACAGCAATTACACAGTCCCCAGGTTTGTTCTAATGAGATTTGATTTGCGTTTGGGAATCCCTGAGGAATGTATGAATAGAAGATTTTACTTTGGTTTGTGGCTATTACTAGGAGGTATATATATCATTACTGCTAGATTTTTTTGCTCAAGTTGACTTCGTTCATTTATTTTTTTCACTCAGTCAGTACATCTACTATAAAATAGACACTACACTAGACTACAAAAAATAATTTTTAGGAAAGCACTTACGCATTCCTTTCTATAGGCCAGGTACTGTTCTAGATACTTTACTATATGATATCACTTAATCTCCTCACAATCCTGTAGGAACTTTATTAGACCCTGCTAGGAGTTTATAGTCTTTGAAGGAGACAGGCACTTACACAGATGAATGTGGAACAATATGGCAGGTGCAGTGATGGGGCTGTTCCATGGAATTATGGGGACACGGGAGGAAACGTGTGACTCAACTTTTCCACAACACCAAGGTTGAGGGGAAGGTGAAGGATGCTTGAGCTATGACAAAGCTCTTCTTTCATGTGTAATTACTCTCATGATTTGAGAACATTCTTTAGTATTTTATAATGGAGAATCCAATATATGCCACTATGTTTGCGTATTTCTAAATATTTAAGTATTATAATATGTTGTAAAATATACTTTCTCCTAAAAATGTGGACTAAATCTGACTTCTGCTGTTTTGAGCAATCTATTGATTAAATCTGTATGGAGAGCTATGAGCTTTACTCTCAGAGAAATAAAAGTAAGTGATAATTAGTTGAAATTATTAGAAAGCAAATCTCGATATGTTAGGGTGTAATACCTTCACCAATATTTGCAACATGGTGATTCACAGTCTAAATCCAGACTTTAGATATGTTTTGTTGACTATCTATGTTTGCAAAAATTTGAAATAATGTTGAAATATTGGGAAATTTCACATAAAAAATCATAGGCAGATTTCTTATTAAAATTGAGATTGTTTTATGTCCCTTAGGAACAAAATGGGATATCTAGTAACCTTGGGCCCACATTTTAACTTGAGCAACAACTGGCTAGCTCTAAGAAGTAGCTTCCTCAGTGTACGATGAGTTGGTCTTGGAAGGAAGAGAAGCTGGGGTCGACGTGGGAGGGCATTAGAGACAGAGTGTATAATGTAAGAAAAGAGGAGGATTTGTACATATGTGGTGAACTTCAAGTGATTCTATGTGGTAGTGGTATAAAATTTGAGTCAAGAAGAGTAGGCTGGGCGTGGTGGCTCACGCCTGTAACCCCAGCACTTTGGGAGGCCGAGGCGGGTGGATCACGAGGTCAGGAGATCGAGACCATCCTGGCTAACACGGTGAAACTCCGTCTCTACTAAAAATACAAACAATTAGCCGGGCGTGGTGGCGGGTGCCTGTAGTCCCAGCGACTGGGGAGGCTGAGGCAGGAGAATGGCATGAACCTGGGAGGTGGAGCTTGCAGTGAGCCGAGATCGTGCCACTGCACTCCAGTATGGGGGAGACAGCGAGACTCCGTCTCAAAAAAAAAAAAAAAAAGAAAAGAAAAAGAAAAAGAAGAGTAAAGGTGAGGTTGGAGAGGTCAGAATGGGGCAGATTTTGGCAGGTTGCACACAATAGTAAGGAGCTTGAACTTGATCCCATAGGTGGTAAGCGGCTATTCAAGATTTAAGCAGCTGAGTCTTGTGTTAGATTTTTATTCTTTGGGTGGCAGGTGGAGGGAGAGTTGAGGCCACCAAGCCTAAAGGCTGGGAGTCTAGTTAAGAAGTTATAATTATCTAAGAAAGAGAGAGAGAGGCTTGAACTCTGGGAGTGATTGTGGCAATGGGAATAAATATACAAAGGACTTGAGAGATGGAAAGAAGTGTTAAAAAATTCAGGGGTTGATAAATAGTAATATGGAGCAAGGGGACGAGGAAAGGAGACAAGGACAACTCATGATTCTAATCACTGGGGGAGTGGCAGTGCCATTTGTGGTGGGAAGAGATCACAGAGGAAGGTAATGCAGAAGGGAAGACAGGGCTCATTTCCAGGCATGTTGAGCCCGAATGCCTATGTGGATGGATGGACAAGTAAAGATGTCCACTAAGCAGTTCGAGAGAGGAGCCCGGGACTTGGTCAAAATGACTTATTGACTTATATTAAGGTAAAACTTTGGTTATAATCAGCATATTAATGGTTGTCAAAACCATGAGGTCATTCATTCATTCATTCATTCCAGGGCTCCACCACATTCCCCAGGCTGGCCTCAAACTCCTAGGCTCATGCAATCCTCCCACCTCAGCCTCCCAAAGTGCTGAACTACAAGTGCCAGTCACAGCGCCCTGTGAGGATTCTTAATCACTCGAGGATGGTATAAAGGTACAGCAGAGCAGGGAGCTGCAGGTAAGACCTGTGGGCTGCCACACCACCAGCTTCCCGTGCAGAGGCACACAGACCCTAACAACTCCCGGAAACATTGTGGCAGCTCAGACTAAAGCCTGATTCTTGCCTTTTCAACAGGATAACTTTCTATTAGTCATCATTTTATTTCTCACATGCAATCTTCCTTCTATTCCTTCCTTGTTTTCCTTGTTATTTCATAATCCTCCCCCCGAGGCTCTGAGAATATTATTATAAAATGCAACACTTAGAAAGAGGGCATAGAATGTATGTGTGTGGTTTAAAGAAGAATAACAAAATAAACATGCTGTACCCAGCTTAAGAAATAGAATATCCAGATTATAATCTTCCCACCTTGATTTGCATCTCCCCGTCTCCCTCCTCCCAGAGGTAATAACCACTATTCTGAATTTTGTGGGTTTAGTAGTTTTATAAAATCACATATGATATCACTAAATGATATTTTGCCTTCTTGCAGGGAAGGCAAGAAGGTTTATAGCATTAACCCTTGGTATAATAAATGGTATAAAACTGTGTTATTCTTTTTCACAGCCTTTTGTGACTGATGCTGTTTTTCAATATTCTGCTTATGAGATTCATTTTTTCTAATACACGCAGCTGTCATTCATTCTTTCAGTACTGTTTAGTCCTTTGCATACCACAATTTATCCATTCTCTTGTCAACGGACATTTGGGATGTTCCTGAGTTTTGACTCTAATGAACAGTATCTTCATAAACATTCTTTCAAAAACTGTTTTTTATTTTAAATTTTTGTGGGTAAATAGAAGGTGCTTCATGAGCATTCTTCCCCACGTCTTTGGGGAACATCTGCAACCAGGGATATACCTAAAATTAGAATGCTGAATGGGTAGTCATACTGGTTTCCAAAAGGGTTATACCAATTTATTTTTATTTTATTTTACTTTTTAAAGAGACAGGTTCTCTCCATGTTGCTCAGGCTGGTCTTGAACTCCTGAGCTCAAGCAATCTTCCCACCTTGGCCTCCCAAAGTGCTGGGATTACAGACGTGAGCCATTGTGCCTGGCTGATGATACCAATTTATGATCTTAACTGGAATCATCATCTTTTTTAAGTTAAAAATGTCTGTTTAAAAAAATATATATTGGTATTGGCAGGGCGCTGTGGCTCACACCTGTAATCCCAGCACTTTGGGAGGCCGAGGTGGGTGGTTCACAAGGTCAGGAGTTTGAGACCAGCCTGGCCAATATGGTGAAAACCCATCTCTTTTAAAAATATAAAAATTAGCCGGGCGTGGTGGCAGGCATCTGTAATCCCAGGGACTCGGGAGGCTGAGGCAGGAGAATCACTTCAACCCGGGAGGTGGAGGTTGCAGTGAACGAAGATCGTGTCACTGCACTCCAGCCTGGCAACAGAGCAAGACTCTGTGTAAAAAAAAATATATATATATATATGTGTGTGTGTGTGTGTGTGTATAACTTTAAGTAGAAAAAAAGTTACCCATGTCCTGTTACTCAATTACCAAAAAATGATCATTTTCAGCATCTTTTCACTTGTATTTTAACTTTTCTGTTGCACATATTTCTCCCTTTCAATTAATTTGCTTTCCATACTTTCTTTCAAACATCCCATTCTGAAACTCAAAATACTCTTTATACTTTTAAAGCCCTGTTCTCTTTTACTACTCTTCTTACTCAACTCCCCTTGCCCAACCCCCAACCCTATTCTCTGCCACAGTCCCTTAAGGAACCCCAGTTCCATCTCCAGGGACTCCCCGTGGATTCATAGGGTTGGCGCCAACTCCCAGCAACAGAAAAGCAGAAGAGGGCAGGGTGCTGGTGGCCTCTGGAAAATCCCACCCTTGGGCTCCCTGTTGAACTGAGTACAGCCTGGTTCTTTTTCCTGTTTCTTTTTAACATGTGTCATCTGTAGAATTAGCCTGTGGGGCCCACTGTATACTGGGTCTGTTGAACTCCCTGTCTGTTTCCTGAGTGGAAAGGTAAATAGCACTGGGGACTACTCAGTATTTCCCAGAGGTTATTTATGAATGCAGCACCGTGGCCTGCAAATAGAAGCAGTGGCACAGTGAGGTGTCCTAAGGTAACAGGGAACAGGGACTGCTCATTGCTAGAAACAAACAGCTGTGGCCCTAACAGAAGGAGCAGACAAGGGTTTCCCAGTTCCCTGCCAGGACAGAGGAAAGCCGAGCACTTCCATTTGTCCTCAGAGAGTGTCGGGAGGAATGCACAGGCCACACAGCGCCCGGGCGGGGCTGGGTTCCCTTTGCAGCTGGCAGTGCTCTCTACTCTGCTCCCAGCCGCCTGGTGTTTGGGCATCTTGACGCTGGGCTGTATGTGGTGTCTCCCACCAGCCTTTGTAATTAGTACTGCGGCAAACAGAGAAGGCACCCTGAGTGGGTTTATCACTCAGTTTCATTTCCAGTGCTTCCTTACCTGCGGTGCCCATACCTTGGAATCCCCAGGGGAGCTTTAAAAAAGACTGATGCCCGAGTCCCACCCTCAGAAATTCTGATGTAATGGGGCAGGGGTAAGGTCTGGGCATCTGGATTTTTCAAAGCTCTCCAGATAATTCTGATGTGCAGCCGAAGCCATGAAATGCTGCCTAAGCTCAAAGCTGAACAGTTCAGGGATACCTAGGGACCATGCGTTGTTTTTCATTTTGCTTTAATAACTACCATTCACTGAAGCCAGTGTCAGACAAGATGCTAAGCTCTGAACACACATTAGCTCACAATGATTAGCCCTACATTAAAGGGAAGGAAACAAAGGCTCAGAGAGGTTAAGGGACTCACTCAAGTTGACACAGCAAAAGGTCAGGTTTAAATTCTGATATTTCTGACTCCCCTACCTGTCCTCTAGACCCTTTGCCACACTGAGATAGCCTCTTGTTTGGTGGAATATCAAAGAGTGTTTGGAGAATGAGAGCACTCTTTCATTCGATGCAGCAGGTTAGCGTGATTTAAAACATCAATGAGGGAGAGACAGAAGAATGCGAGGGAGTGAGGAAAGAGGAGGGAGTTGGCCAATTTGAATTTGGGATCAAAATCCCCTTTACAAAGAAGCCTTTCTTTATAGAGTTCAGAGAAGCCACAGTCATCTGCTACAATCTGAGGCCCATCTTGCTGTGGTGAGAGGCAGGCCTGTGCAGAACTCTGACACAGCCTTGATGACAGAGATGAGAAGCACTCAAGCTGCACCCACAATGTCCACCAGACCCTCCAGTCTGGGGCCCTGGGATCGGCACAGCCCACTCTGCATAGTGCTGAAGATACTGATGCAATTCTGTAGGGCATAGCCAGGTTGGCCAGGAAGGAAGTGGAGATGAGAGAGCTGGAAATCTGGTGGTGTGGCTTTAGTTTTTCTTATTATCTATTTTCTTGTGTATTAGTTTTTGATGAGAAAAACTAATATGCAAATATTGATTATTGTGTGAGCACTTATTCTACAATCTGTTGCTCTTGAATTTATCATCTGTACAAGGGCACTTATAGACTGAGAATCTATTTTAAAAATCACAACTACAGACCTAAAGCTATTTATTAACATGTATGTCATTAGATCACTTAATTTATATGCAGTGTTTGAATGTATTTGGGGGCATACTTACAGTAGGAATACTGATTTTGTTCTTTTTAAGCCCAGATCCTCTGCTCCTTTAACCACTTCTAAAATTGTAACATGTTTCTCTCTATTTACTATCACCAGAATTTAGAATAATGGTGGAAACATTATGCTCAGCCAGCGTTCCCCATTAACAATTGTAGTACAGCCAAGCTGTTCTCCCACACTTCCATTTCCTTGCCATGGCTTCTGTCTTAGCCCATTTTCTGTTGCTGTAACAGAATACCACAGACTGGGTAATTTATAAAGGAAAGAAGTTTATTTGGCTCATGATTCTAGAGGCTGGGAAGTCCAAGACCATGGCACCAGCATCTGGTACAGGACTTTGTACTGCATCATCCCAGGGCAGAAGGGTGGACAGGCAAACCAGTATTCAAGACAGGGATAAAATGGGAGCTGAACTTACTCTTTTATCAGGAACTCGCTCCCACCATAACTAACTTATTCCCCTGATAGCAACAGTAATCCATTCATGAGGGCAGAGGCTTCATGACCTAATCACCCTTTAAAGTCCCCACCACCCAATACTGCTACATTTGTAATTAACTTTCAACATGAGTTTTAATGGGGACAGTCAAAACATAGTGGCTTCTGTCCTGCGATCATTCTAGATTGAACCAGAGATGCCCACGTCCTGATCTCTCAAGGCAGAGATGTATCTGGTTTGTTTGTTTTCTAAGTTGGGCCTGGAACATTACATGAAAGCACCTGCATTAAAACTGCTCCATCCCTGCTAAGGAGCAGGATTTCTTGTATTCTCATCTCCCTGGCTAAAAGGTCATTGCCCCAGATATCAGGTCAGACAGTTCTCTACACTCACCATTTTGGTGTGTTGTACATTTTTGTTGAAGAGCCAGGAAATCCCAAGGAGTTGGCTTGTTGTTTCTCATTAAGTATGTTGAGTATATACAACACCTTTTATGGAGAGCCTGCTCAAGTCTTTGTAACTACAGCACAAAGGATCAAAGACTTAGCTAACAGCAGCCAAAACACTATTTAGTTCTACTGTAATGATTCTCTCAAGTACCTCAATCATCTAGGTCACTGAAAAAGATTTTGAGAGTGTTTGTGTCTTATATCATCTTATAAAGTCAGACTTAGAAAGTCTGAGCATGAGCATGTGTGCACACATGGTTACACAGAAGAGTGACAATCGTTGTATTCAACACAGGTGTAATAAATAGCATGGTTTTAGGATCTGACCATGGTTATTGTGGCATCATCATTTTGCTGACAAGCAAAGACATTTCTCAGACAGCATTTTTTCTTCCCTCTCCAACAGTGGAATATACTGACTGGTGAATTCCCAGAAGTGCTCACTCTTGGCTGCGTGGGGTGAAGGTCTAGTTCTCTCTGGCCTCTTAATGGATCTTTGGTCCTATGATCCCTCTGCTGGGAGGACACTTAAAGCTAAATGCTGAATATGGTACCTGGGCATAGAGAACCTGCATAAATATTGGGAGAAATGCTTTTTCCTTTGCTTGGCTTTTTCCTACAGAGGCATAAAATTGTTGAGGAATGCAATACTTTGGAGGAGAAAAAATTGCTTTTATTACCACAATTAAGACTCCCAAGCTTGAAGGTAAGACAAAGTTGTCTCTCATCAGGCCCACATAACAATATGGCCTTGGCTTGTTTTTACTTCCTTGTGTGGAATTAGATGGGAGAGCTTTTGTTCTAGCTGAGTGCTGTGGAAATTGTGAAAAGGGAAAGCATAAAGAAAGTGCCCGTGAGATGGACGTGTCACCACAAGAAGACATTTGATCCCACTAAAAAACTAAATGGAGTAGAAATGTTGGGGAACCTAGAGCTACCACACTGCCCAGGTTTTGGGGCACCCGTCACATTATCATCTATCTAAACATAATGATGACCTAAAACACTATTGACAATTATGCACCTTGTAAGAATGTTTCCATCAACAACGGACTACATATAAGATGGTTCTTCCATAAGATTATAATACTGTATTTTTACTGTACCTTTTCTATGTTTAGATACACAAATACTTACCATTGCATCATAACTGCCTACAGTATTCAGTACAGTAACATGCCATACAGCTTTGTAGTCTTGGAGCAATAGGCTCTACCATATAGCCTAACTGTGCAGTCTGCACTCTGATGTTTGCACAATGAAATTGCCTGACAATGCATTTCTCAAAATGTGTCCCCATTCTGAGAAGTAGTTCTACTGTAATCCCTAATGCTAATGGGATTTTTAAAATGTGATTCAGGGCAGTGCTTTTCAAGTTGTAGTCCATAAACTCCCGGAAGTCTGAAAACATATTTTTAAGGGTCTATAACTTCTAGAAAAATTTTGAAAGTCCTAGATCATCTGACAGCCACTTAGAACAGCAATGCTGTGGAGTCGTAGGGTTTATATTTGATTTGTGTTTACAATTACAAGGTCACCAAGTGATTAGAGTGATTGTGATTCATTTTTCTTTTAAATTGAAGTAACATTCATAGAGCAAAGTGTACCTTTTCCCAATCTACCAGGTGCCTTCTGTTCAACTTTCTCTCCCATCTTTCATTTCTGGGTCTGTGGCCTTACCACAGGCAATCACGCTGAATTTCCATCCTTGGGGAAGGCCCTGATGAAGAGATGGGGATGAAACTGGACCTTGAGGAAAGGGTGAGACTTAGATGGCGGGGGAGAACGGGCAGTAGGGTAAAGGAAAGAATGTGATGCCTTTTAGAGTCTACTCACTTCCAGTTTAGGCTGTCTCGTGTCCCAGGGGTAGAGCCTTTGGATGGGCGTATTTGATAGTTTGATAGTTTATAAAGTACCAGAGTTAATGAGTTGTATGTAATTTTAAAAAGTTATATCAGTAACATACCTTCTACGTACTTTCACCTTAGCACAAGATTAGTAATACATTTTGCCATAAGATAAATACATGAAAAAATTGAACTTTAAGAGAATAAAAAGACAAGCCACAGACAGAGAAAATATTTGCAAAAGACATATCTGATAAAGGATTGATACCCAAAATATACAAAGAATTCTTAAAATTCAACAATAAGTAAACAAATAACACACTTGAAAAATAAGCCAAAGACCTGAACAAACACCTCACCGAAGAAGATACAGTATATAGATGGCAAATAAGCATTGGAAAAGATGCTATATATCGTATGTCACTGGGGAAATTAAAATGAAAACAATAAGGGATATCACTATACACCTATTAGAATATCTAAAATCTGAAACACAGATAACACCAAGTGCTGGCAAGGATGTGGAGCAATAGGAACTCCCATTCATTGCAGGTGGAAATGCAAAATGGTACAGCCACTTTGGAAGACAGTTTGGCAGTTTCTTACAAAACTCAACATGTTCTTACCATATGATCCAGCAATCATGATTCTTGGTATTTATTCAAAGGACTTGAATACTTACGTCCACACAGAAAACTGCATATGGTTGTTTATAGCAGTTTTATTCATAATTGCAAAAACTTAGAAGCAACCAAGATGTTCTTCAATAACTCAATAAATAAACAAACAAAATGTGTATATGATGGAACATTATTCAGCAATACAAAGGAAGAGCTGTCAAGCCATGAAAAGATATGGAGAAACCTCAAATGCATATTCCTAAGTGAAGGAAGCCAATCTGAAAAGGCTACATACCATATGATTCCAACTATATGACATTCTGGAAAAGGCAAATCAATGGAGACAGCAAAAAGTTCAGTAGTTGCCAGGGGTTAGGGGGATGGGTAGTGGGAGAGATTAATAGATCACAGAGGATTGAGAGGGCAATGAAACTACTCTTTATGACACTGTAATGGTGGATACATGTCATTATAAATTTGTCCAAACCCATAGGATGCTTAACATCAAGACCGAATGCTAATGCAAACTGTAGATTCTGGATATTATGATATGTCAATGTAGGTTCATCAATTGCAAAGGATGTACCATGCTGGTGGGGTATGTTGATAATGGGGGAGGCTGTGTGTGTGCAGGGTAGAGAGTATATGGGAGATCTCTATACCTTCCTCTCAATTTTGCTTTGAACCCAAAACCAATCTAAAAAATAAAGTTTATTTTTAAAAAGTTAAACAATTTTTATATTGGAATCTGCTTTCCATTGCCTACATGGAAGACAAAGGTAGTTGTGTTTTGGATTCATGCAGGAGCTGAGTGATTGATGGCAGGGAACAGGCAAATATTCAGGAAAAGTTTTGGTTGACTTGGTAACCATTTATATCCATGTTTTGGTTTTCTTCTCATCACTTCACTAGGCTGAATTCCACACTGGCACATACTGGGTTTGGAGAGAAGTTTGAGGAATGCTCCAGAAAGCCACAGTGTGGGGGTTCTATGGTTTCCCAGGCTAAAAGCAGTGATCTGGGAGGCTGAGAATGCACAACTGATCCATTTACTTCGGGGAAGCTGTCTTGTGCCCCCAGCCTTCCTCTCACGTAACAATGCATTTTATTCTGGAACTATAGTATTTGGTTTGGACCCATCTCTTCCTTTCAACATAAGTGCAAAAACAACCCATCGGCTTGTTTGATGTTTTAGGTGTGATCAGCTAACTTGAGGTAGTATCTGTAGGAAAGTTTCCCCTCCTAGTCATCACTTCCCCATTCTTGATACCTTCTTCCCTCATCCCCTGCCCCCAAGTTCCCTTTGCCTAGGCCTCCCCTTTTGTACTCACTCTAGGGGCAATCAGTTTGAAATCCATCCTTACAAAGCCAAACTTCCACTTGTTTTTATTCTTTTATCAAAACTCAGGATTCAGCAATGAAACAGTTTTAATCCAGCCCTGCTACTAACAAGCTGGGTGGCCTTAAGTGGTCAGGATTGTAGACACCTAAAATACAAGACATGAGCTTGCTCTCATTCTCAGCCTCTGTTACCTTCCTGCCTCAGTCCCAGGATCCTGACCTGGCTACAGCCCCAATGTCCACACCTCCCCTGGGCTGAAGCAACTCCTGCACGTGGGCTGCAACAACAGATCAGATACACATAACTAGGACATTGTTCTGGTGGTAACTCTCTGTATTGGCCTTGCGCAAGTTACTTTACTAATCTTCAGTTTTCTCATATGTAAAATAGGAATAATAATAGTACTACTTCATATGTGTAGGACTATTGAAGATTAAATTAGAAATGTATGCTAAACGTTTAGCACAGTTAGTTATTAATGCTGATTGATGGTGACGATAACTCCCAATCTCAGCCCACAGGATATTTTGAGGGCCTCAGCTAATAGTGGCCAGGGGAGAGCTTTGTCTTGACTCTAGACTAAATCTCTCCTCTCTTGGAATCTTCGTCCACACTGGCGCGTACTCCATGATCATACCCTGGCATCCTAGATGACGTGCTTATTGCAGAGAGCACTCACACTCTTCAACTGATTCACAGAATTCTACCCCTTTACTTTTATTTTCTTGCCATTTGTTTTCCTTATTTTTATAGTTCAAATGTGTCTATTATTGCAAGATGAGGGGTTCTTCCACCTGACTTCCTTGAAAAGCCCGTCAATGCTTCTGGCCGCCATCTTGGCTTAGCAGTCGAGTAGGGGAGCTCAGATACTGGAAAAGATGGAGGATGCCTGGAAGACTTCCTCCTCACCCATCGTGTAATCCCGTATCACCACAATGAAAACTTCTGCTGCAGGCTAACCATTTCCTTTATTTCCCTACACATTTCTCCCTGCCGAGGCACATTTTCCTTTGGAACTAAGTTTACTCTCACTGAGCTGGAGCTCACTATTGAGACTTCATGATTTGAACTCACCAGTGGGTAGATAGTAATAATTCTCTGCATATCTAGAGCTGTGCTTATGTGGAAGTCTGCTATAGACAAGTTACATGAATGAAGTTAAAAATAAACTTTTTGCAGTTCCTGGGTCCACCACATTTTCCCCAGAAAATGTTTCTATTTTTCCTTCCCATTTATCCAAATGTAGAATAGAATCACACTTGTCTTCTGTGTATCAGCTAGGGTGAAACAGATTCCTATCTCAGAAAGTTTTTTCTGAGACATAGCATATATACAATGAGGAGCACAGATTTCAAGTGTATAACTCAGTGAAATTTTGTACAACACATGCACACACAGAAGGGTATATACTTGACCTCCTAGATCAAAATGTAAAATATTTCCAACATCCCAGAAGCTTCCTAATGCTTCTGAGTGCTCCTTCCCTGTTAATAGCAACTGTTTCCCCAGACAAAATGACTTTAATGGTTTCTGTCAGTGTGGATGAATTTTGTCTGTTCTTGAAATGCATATGAATGGAATCATAGCGTATATGCTTGAGATATATATGTGTGTGTGTGTGTGTGTATATATATATATATTTTTTTTTTCCCCTGCCATTATTTGTAAATTTTTTCTGTCAATTTATTGTGTGTGACTATTGTGAGCCTGGATTTATTATTTATTTACTTATTCCTTTATTCTTCTTTCTTTCATTGAGTGCCTCTATGGCCTAACTAGCAAGGACAACATTATTGATATCATTAGTAGTGCTATATTTAGACTTATGCCTGCCATCTTATTTAGTAGTTTTTATTTATCATGTTTTTTCTTTCCTTTCCTCTTTTAGATTGATTGTGTTTTCTTTATTCCTTGTTCCTTTTTACAAAAAGGAGTTTCCCTTTTAAATTTTAAAGTTGTATGTTGACTTTCCAACTAATGTGTTAACCGTTTATTTATTCATCATTACTTTTTGCATCCCATACTTTCTTTTGGCTTTAATTTTTTTTTTTTTTTTGCTGATGTCCATAATTTAGTAGTTCTTTAACTGATAATCTATAACTAGTAAACTCTCTAAATCTTTGTATGTCTGAAAATGCCTTCATTTTCTTTCAGGTTTGAATGATACTTCAGCTGGTATAGAATTCTAATTCGAAAAATAATTTTCTTCTCTTTTTGAAAAATAAAATTTTATGTTTCCTAGAACACATTATCTCTGATTAAAAAAACAACTGTCATTCTAATTGTCTTTCTTAAAAAATACTTCCTTAAATCTTTAGTAATTTTTATAATTTTTGTGTGTGTGTTTTGAAGTTTCAACATTATGTGTTTACATGAGAAATTTGTTATTTATTCAGCACACAACACAGATATTCTCTCAATTTGAGAATACTTGTCATTCTTTAACTCTGGAATATACTCAGCTATTTGAACATTATTTCTTTTCCATCCTGTCCTTTGAAACATGTAAGAGCTTTTCAGTATAGACTCTTGGTCTCCTCTCTCCATCTCTATGCTACACACTGGGTGATTTTCTCAAATTTATCTTCAAAGTGAATAATTTTCTTTTTGAGGGCATCGAGTCAATTGTTCCACTTTGTCCATTTATGTTTGTATATCAACATATTGGGCATATGGCTTGGACTTCCCTCTCTATGTATGAGTTAAAACCTCAGCCTCCAGTGGTTAAAGCTGTTTTTAAGTTTTTACACCCCATGAGCCATTATGTTTCAACTCCTGTTCTGGCTTTGAGATCTCACTTTATTTCCAGAAGCTTCAATGTATTAGATATCTATTTAAGCTGATAATAGTTCAGAATTTATTGGTGTTTGAAATGGTAGAGTAGATATTTCTCTGTCAGTCCAGTTTGCCAGTCATATTGACTGAAAGTGTGTAAGTAAGTGTGTGTGTAGAGTTAAGACACCAGGAAGGTAGCAATGGAACCAGAGAATGGTTTTGATATAGAAGCCAGGAGAGGAAACAACTTCGAGGAGACACTATGATCACTGGTTGCCATTAAGGGGAACAAAACGGAAAAATTAATGAAGACTAGATGTGAACACAGGGTGAGTGACCCAGAGAGTGCTGGCTCATCTGGCTGCAGGAGCAAGAGGGAATGGTGGTGGGGAAATTGAAGCAGTGGAGTCTATACCTCCTAGTTGAAAGTTTGATAGTGACATGAAGGAAAGAATTACAATGATCATTTCAGGTAACATTGGATTGTATGGATTTGTCTTTCGGAGTAAGGGAGACCTCAAACTAGAGCCGATAATCCACTTCCCCATCTGGCTATCCTATCCGTCTAGCCTTATCACTCCTATTCTTCTAATCATCCGACTTTTGTTTTTGTTTCCTCTATAGAAAAGTAATGTTTCTTTTTTATTTGATAAGTTCTCACAGCCCAGGGTGGCTTTCACAAAACCTTCTTTTCTAGAATCTCCTTGAGCCTCATGGTTTGAATTTGGCCTCATTAACCCGAGAGTTCTGATTTTGAGTCTGGGTCTTATCTTCTTGGTGAGGTAGATAGATGTGATTGATTGGGGTAAAGGCAAATTCAATCATATCAAAGCTAAGAAAGTGCCACAGTAAAATGAGACCATAAACAATAGGAGGAGTAGGGGTGAGGGGAGATGGGGAGTTGTAGTAGAGTAACAGATGGAAGTGAAGAAAGAGGGCGGGGAAGAGGGAAAGGGCAGGAAGAGGAGAGACAGAAGTGAGAGAGGAGAGGGCATGGCTATGGTTGATTAATTGAAGAAGGTGATTGCAGAACTCATTACACTTGAACTTCTGAGAGGCTACTGAGATATCCTCTTCCCACTCCAATCTACTGTCAGTCATTCACCTTCACCTTTGGTGTATCTAGTTGTTGTGCCCTTCAAGTGAATCTTTTCAAACTAAATGTAGCTGGTGTTTGCGGGAGTATAACGCTTGCAGCGTTCCCTCAGCCAGAAGAAATCCTCACTTCCAAATATAGGAATTGCCCTTAATTTTCTCTTTCTTGGACTGAGAGCCGCTGGGTTTATATTTCCTCCCTGATATTGCTCCTTGGTGGTTTCACCCTTGAGGTTTTATTGGGTAATCCTCCCGCAAGGCTCTTAAATTGACTCACTTTCAAACATTTTAGTTGAGTTGTAATGCCCTCCAAGTGCAAACTGATTTGAGTGAGCAGAATGAATGTTGATGTGGTTGTTGAGAGAAGTGGCTATAGGAGTGGAGGTGGGACAAGTTCTCTGAGCTGAGAACAGCCTTTACGACCAGGTCCTTGAGCAGAAATAGTGGTAGAAGTCCAGTTGGTGGTCAAAATCCTTAGTTACAGCTAAGCTGCAGAAAACGGAGACCAGCAAAACAACTGAGCAGCTCTCCTAAGCTGCTGGTCTCACAGACAGCCTAGTCAATGTTAAAACAAGAAAGAATAAAGCTGAACACTGTGGAGAACAACCTCAGTAAAGCTTTTCAGTGATTGAAGTTGGTCGGAAGCACTAAAATCACTCTGAAAATCTTCCAAAATTAATTAACTGCTTGGCTGAAACTAACAAAGAGAAAGCTTGAGAGGAGGGACTCCACGTGTCTGTCTACTCATGCTGGTAGACTTTAAAAGGCAGACTCAAAAGAAACTGAGGGTCCAGAATAGTAGGGTAGATAGAACTGAGCTGGTGTCCCTACTGCCCAACATTAGCCTTCGTTTGGGTTGGGCTCCTACTGTAGAGCCCTGCCAAAGAAGAGATGTGCTTGTTGAAATCACCACTTGCTGCTTCAGACCTTGCTAGGAGTCGCCTCCTTCAGGAAGCCTTCTTTGTCCCCCGCATGCATCCCTTCCCCAATCCCACCATACGTGGGTTGGGCTATAGCTATCCCCTGCGTTCCCATGTGTCCTGTGCATACCTCCGTTATGGCACAAATCACTTTGTGCTGTGATTGGTTGTCTCCTGTCAATCTTTGCCAATTAACCATATGCTTCTTTGTGAGGAGGTATATCTTAGCTGTCCGTATACTCTAGCTTTTATCCCATGGTTCATCTTGTAATAGTGCTCAATGTGTTTGGAACTGAATTGACATTAGAAACCTATTGAGATGATGTTTTGGGAGGTTGAGATGGGAGGATCACTTGAGGTCAGGAGTTTGAGATCAGCCTGGGCAACATAGCAAGACCCTGTCTCTACAAATAATTTAAAAAAACTAGTTGGGCATGGTGGTGCACACCTGTAGTCCCAGCTACTCGGGAGGCTGAGGTGGGAGGACTGCCTGAGCCCAGGAGCTTGAGACTGCAGTGAGCTATGAGATGTTTACATGGTTTATTTTGGTATTATTGTATTATTGTAATTAGTTGCCACAAAAGCCCCTAAAGGTGGGAACTGGTTGTGCACTGCGTGTATTTTAATGCTGCTTAACACATTGTCTATTACTGCCTTAATGAGCATCTGGGCTCACTAGAACCCACAAGCTGAGCAGGTGTTAGTATTTCCAAAGCTAACCAAAAACCCTGGCACAGCAATGAGGTGCAAGCTCTGCTTGTCTCTGCCTCCTTGCACCTGGGCTGCAAGTGGCTCGAACTCAGTTAGACTGGAGCTCTTCAGTAAGGGTTTCTCATTTGGGGTTTACCCCGAATAGCTCCACTCTGGGAATCTAGGTATTGTAAAAATAGAACACCGGGGGGATTTGAATTTACCATTACACAAAGAGTTCTTGGGGAGTTTTTCGTTTTTGTTTTTGTTGTTTGTTTTTTCCCTTGCCAAAATGTTCTTTCTCTCAGAAGATCTGCAAGGTGAGGATTCTCAGCAGAGGTGAGCAGTCATGGGGATCGTGGGCTCCACAGTCTCACACAGCCCCCGTGCTGGGCAGGCACACCCCACACAAGCAACGCCTGCCATTCTCTCTGGCCACCACCTGTCTTCTTTCTTTTCTTTTCTTTTCTTTTTTCTTTTCTTTTCTTTCTTCTTTCCTCCTTCTTTCTTTTCGTTTTTCTTTCATCTTTCTGAAAGGGTCTCACTCTGTCGCCCAGCCTGGTCTCGAACTCGTGGGTTCAAGCGATCCTCCTGCCTCAGCCAACCAAGTCACTGGGATTACAGGTATGAGGCACTATGCCTGGCTACACCCTTCTTTCTTGATTATTTTAATCCACTGGGGGGAAAAAGTGAGTCTGGCTGAGAAGAGGTCACATTTGAAGCTTATCAGCAGCTAACACCTTATACTTATCAGTTAGTGCTCAGCTAGGATGAGTCAATGATCTGGAAGGAGGCTGCCCAGGGATGGGCAGGGTGACAAGTAGAAACTGCAGAGAGATGGGAAGTGCCGAAGATACACCACCTCTGCTTTAATGATTATGTGATTTTATGACTGCTCAAAATCACTTCATAATGTTTTGGTATGTGTGCCCCACGCTGCCAACTTCTTCCCTTGAAGACTGGAGAGCAGGGTCGCCTCAGTTCCCTGAGGATCCTTTCTCTTTGCAGAGACAAGGAACTGGGACTACAAACAAACAAATAAATAAATGAAATAAGCCAGGACAGATGGGCTACAGTCGCCAGATGAAACACAGGACACCTAGTTAAATCTGAATTTTAGATAAATAATGAATTATTACTTTTTAGTGTAAGCATGTCTCAAATATTGACTAGGACATACTACATTTAAAATTTTTGTGTTGTGGCCAGGTGCAGTAGCTCACTCCTGTAATCCCAACACTTTGGGAAGCCGAGGAGGGTGGATCACTTGAGGCCAGAAGTTTGAGACCAGCCTGGGCAACATGGAGAGACCTCGTCCCTACGAAAAATCCAAAAGTTAGCTGCGTGTGGTAATGCATGCCTGTAGTCCCAGCTACTTAGGAGGCTGAGGTGGGAGAATCACCTGAGCCCAGGAGGTTGAGGCTGCTGCAGTGAGCTATGATCTTAGCCACTGCACTCCAGCCTGAGTGACAGAGAAAGACCTCATCTAAAAAAAAACACATTATTTGTTGTTATATGAATACACTCAGTGCTACGAAACTATAATACAGTTAAAAGTGGCTAAGATGGTTAAAAAAAAAAAAAAATCTGGGAGTCTAATTTAACTGAGTGTCCTGTATTTTTATTTGCTAAATCTGGCAACTCTAAAATGAGGGCTAAGAACTTTCCTTCCCTTTTCCCTTCACTCCAAGTGAAGGTGTGACCTTAAGGTAGGTGTGACCGTAAGAATTCTTCTGGGCTCAGAAATTCAACTCCTGAGGCTTCTCCTGACGTGACTTGAGGTGCAGACAGTCTGGGATGAAGGACGGGGTTCCACATGCAGAGCCTCACTCCTTCCTGGGAGAGGACTGGTTGGGATGCCACATAGGAACCCCAGGTTTCAGGGGCCCACTGACTGCCCTCCAGGGAGGGAAGAGACCGAGTCCCAGGTACCAAAAATCCTGCAAGACAGGCCCTGACAGAAGTCAGAAATCAATGGGCCTAATATGCCTGTCATCACTTCATCTCGCACTGATGGTCACACCCAGGTCTTTCAGCGGCAAAGACGTGCCTCGGTGCACTCGACTGTAAGCGAAGTCAATTCCACCTATAAAAATCTATATTTACCAAAAATACCATAGTGAGTGATTATTTTATCCTGTTGGCAACAAGATGATCATAGGCTTTCTTTACTTATTAAGCTCCCCTCATGCATTTAACATAAGATTCCATTTGGAAGGAGAAAAAAAGAAGGATTGGCCAGGGGCTTGCAAAAGCAAGTTATTCCTGTATGAGGGACGGGCCACTGGCAGATATCTTCAGGGAGCAGGGACAACAGGTGTGCGTGTGGCAGGTTTGGTGGGTGTGTGAAGAGTGGCTGCACAGAAGCAAGTCACTTCCCCAGGAGGTTTGCAGAGCCAGTCTCATTATGTTCTAGGCGCACTGCAAGCCTGTAAGGTCAGGCTGCTGTCTGCTTCCATTTGCAATGTCCCCCCTCCCCTGGCTATGGTGGGAAGAAGTCGGAGAAATGGTGACGATGACGTGGAGAGCGGTGAGGGTGAGGGAGCTCCTGTGGCGGAGAGGAGTAATTTGCTCTGGCCAAGGAGTGCCTTGGACCGATGTATGGGAGCAGCCGGTGGAAGCCTGTGCGGGCACTGCTCATGAAACTGCCATTCAGCTGGCATTTGGTGATGGTCTGATAGTGCAGGGTGCTAAGTTGGTTAGGAGGAGAAAAATAATGAGGCCGGGCATGGTGGCTCACGCCTGTAATCCCAGCACTTTGGGAGGTTGCAGCAGAAGGATCGCCAGAGCCCAGGAGTTCAAGACCAGCCTGGGCACCATGGTGAAAACATTTCTATTTTAAAAAGAAAGAAAGAAAAATAATGAAAAGAGTAACAATAGCCATAACAACAGACAAAATCTTATCTTCTTATCTTCCAGGTAATGAGTTGAATTGTGTCCCCCAAAATAAGATTTGTTGAAGTCCTAAGCTTCAGTACTTCAAAATATGACTATTTAAAAATAGGGTTGTTGTTAAAAAGTGAACATGAAAAGAGATTTCTCAAAAGAAGACATTCATGCAGTCGACAAACATATGGAAAAAACCTCAGCATCACTGATCATTAGAGAAATGCAAATCAAAACCACAATGAGATACCATCTAACACCAGTCAGAATGACAATTATTGAAAAGTCAAAAACCAACAGACACTGGCAAGGCTGCAGAGAAAAAGGAACGCTTTGTTTTTTTTTTTTTTTTATTTTACTTTAAGTTCTAAGGTGCATGTGCACAATGTGCTGGTTTGTTACATATGTATACATATGCCATGTTGGTGTGCTGTACCCATTAACTCGTCATTTACATTACGTATATCTCCTAATGCTATCCCTCCTCCCTCCCCCCACCCCACAATAGGCCCGGGTGTGTGATGTTCCCCACCCTGTGTCCAAGTATTCTCATTGTTCAGTTCCCACTTATGAGTGAGAACATGCGGTGTTTGGTTTTCTGTTCTTGCGATAGTTTGCTCAGAATGATGGTTTCCAGCTTCATCCATGTCCCCATAAAGGACATGAACTCATCGAAAAAAGAATGCTTTTACACTGTTGATGGGAGTGTAAATTAGTTCAACCATTGTGGAAGACAGTGTGGCGATTCCTCAAAGATCTAAAAGCAGAAATACCATTTGACCCAGTAATTCCATTACTGAGTAAACCAGCAATTCCATTACTGAGTAAACACCCAAAGGGATATACATCATTCTATTATAAAGATACATGCACACATATGTTCATTGCAGCACTATTCACAATAGCAAAGACACAGAATCAACCCAAATTCCCATAACTGATAGACTGAATAAAGAAAATGTGGTCATATACACCATGGAATACTATGAAGCCATAAAAAGGAAGGAGACCATTCTCAGCAAACTAACACAGGAACAGAAAACCAAACACTGAATGTTGTCACTTACTAAGTGGGAGCTGAATGATGAGAACACATGAACACATGGGGGGAACAACACACACTGGGGTCTTTCTGGGAGGTTGCAGGAGGGAGGGCATCAGGAAGATAGCTCATGAATGCTGGGTTTAATACATGGGAGAGGAGCCGATCTGTGCAGCAAACCACCATAGCACACGTTTACCTACGTAACAAACCTGCACATCCTGCACATGTACCCCAGAACTTTAAATAAAAGTTGAAGAAAAAAAAGAAAAATATATCCTATATGTTTTTTAGAGAACATTTAGTTTCAAACCAGACAATTTTGTACAAGTCGTATGTAAGGGTCATATCCAATACATGCAAAAAAGAAAATATACAGATTGAAGTATGCCCCAAACATTTATACAGTCTCATATTGCTTACTATGCTGTGCTAATATAGACCAAAAATGGGACAGAGAGCATCTGGCTTACTAAGCAGCTCTATTAGTCAAGGCTTTACAGAAAAACGGAAGCAATAGAACACATATATAGATGCAGATTTTTTTAAAAAAGAAGAAAATCTGAAGATATTTCCAAAATGAATTTAGAGTACGTTCAGGCAACCATTAAGTGACTTATCGTTTCAGATGATGGGTGAATGAGTGACCTAGAATTTGTGTGAACATTCAGCTATACCTCAAGAAGTCCTAGATTAAAGCTGCTGGTGCAGTTGTCCCTGAGTAACCTTGAGGCTGTGGCCGGGGATGCAGTTCCCGTGTCACCTGGCCATATGGCACAGGAGAGACAGCTCTTGCCTGCAATAAAGCCCTCAGGGCAAAAGATGACATCTGCAGAGCTTCAGCTTGAAAAGTATGAGCACATAAAAATATGCATAACCATTTGCTTTTTTTCTTTTAAAGTGAATATGGTATAGTCTAGTAATTGGCTTACATGTTATTTTTTCCTAGTGCCATTCACTTAAATGATTTCCTATATTATAAAATATTTCTTCAAAATATTTATTGAAGAAAACGTGTTTATTGAGGGAAATCCATGTTTATTAAGAAAAAATGGAGATAAGCAAAAAAAAAAAAAAAAAGAAAGAAAGAAAAGAAAGTTGTTGCAGATGGAATTAGTTCAGATGAGGTCATGCTGGAGTGGGAAAGGGGAGCCCCAATCTGATATGACTGGTGTTGTCATAAGAAGACACATGAAGACAGAGACACAGGGGGAACACTGTGTGATGACAGAGGCCAAGATGGGGGTGCGGCAGCCACAGCCCGGGAGCACCAAGGACTGGCAGCCACCACCAGAAACTAGGAGGGAGGCCCAGAACAGACCGTCCCTCCCAAGCCTCAGAAGGTACCAACCCTGATGACACCTTGACTTTGAACTTCAAGCTTCAACCAGGAGACAACACATTTCTGTAGTCTAAGTCATCTAGTTTGTGTGCTTTATTATGGCAGCTGTAGTCAACTGATACACACCGGAAGAACCATCGCCACCCACTGAGCTAGTACTATGTGGTTTACACACATTCTATCACTTATTCCTCAGCACAGCCCTATGAGAAAGGAACTATTATTATCCCCACACACAGTCTGGGAAAGGGAAGCTTGGAGAGGCCTGAGGTCGCCTGAGGTTGAGTCGAGGAAAGGGAAGCTTGGCAAGGCCTGAGGGCTCAACTCCAGAGATGTCTAAGATCAGGCCTGTGCAAGCCACAGAGACAGTAATGCCAGGCCAAGGTCTCAACAAATGCCATGCAGAAGGCACTAAAACCTAGGAGGTTTTAACTCTTCAAAGAGGACTAAAGGGAGTAGGCGATCTATAATTTTAAAAAAAAGGTGGAAGGGGGCAAGTACAATGGCTCACGCCTGTAATCCTGGCACTTTGGGAAGTCAAGGTGGGAGGATAGTTGGAGGCCAGGAGTTCAAGACTACCCTGGGCAACATAGTAAGACCCCCATCTCTACAAAAAAAATTTAAAACTTAGCTAGACATGGTGGCGCATGCCTGTAGTCCCAGCTGCTTGAGAGACTGAGGCAGGTAGATTGCTTGAGCCCAGGAGTTCCAAGCGACAGTGAGCAAGGATTTCACCACTGTACTCCAACCTGGGTGACAGAATGAGACTCTGTAGGAGAACAACAGCAACAACAACAAAGAAAAAAAAGACACAAAATACTTTAGGCAAAATACTTTAGGTAGAAACTTAGACAACAAAGAGAGGAATATTTTGGGACAATAACCTACTTCATCCAGGTGTTAGGTTGGCCCTACTCAGCACTCAGAGGGACATAAGTTTAAATTGGTAAAGTCCTGGTATGAGTCAGGATAGCCTAGGCTCTGCTGCCGCAGCAAATGAACCTTGAAATCCAGTCTCTGGAAGTCTCCACCTCATTCATTTACACGGTAAAGTACGTGGAGTGTCAAATACAGGTAGCGACTGAAAAGAAAGGCAATGAGAGCAAATTATTTGGGGGAGATTTAGATTTCTGACTTTTTAGTTACAATGTTGCTAAGAGAAAAAAAAAAACCTATGCTAGCGGCTAAACTATGTTTAAGTTTGTCACAGATTCCATGTGTCAGGGATAAATATGATACCCATTTAAGACTTTTGTTTTATGTTGTTCACTTTTGAAATATTCAGATCCTTTATCCCGAATAAGTAACCATTACATCAACAAAATATTTATCCTTACTTAGTGTCTGCCCAATGACTAAATGAAATGCATGTTAGGAGTTTATAGTATGATGTGAAATATAGGTAAACTAATCACAGAAGAAGATACAGGCCACAAAACATCCCTTGGAAGGTTTTTCTCCCCTGAAGTTTGAGTTTTCATGAGCCAGTAGAATTGGAAAAAAAAAAAAAAATGAACAAGTTCGCCAGTAAGGACATTAAAAACAATGGCAACAATGATCACCTATCAAACATCACCTGTCAATAAAGTGAATCAAAGCATCAGGCCTAACCTGGAATTAGAATAAGAACAATCTTTACATTCAATTCATTTACCTTGTGAAAATCTCACTACACTGCTACCTTAAAACAAACACTACCTTATTTTTCTCATTTTGTCAATGCAAAATGCACTAATCAGGCTAACTGTCCCCCCTCCATGCATCTCCCTCCAGAACTGTGACAAACAGAGCCCCAGGGCAATAGGGCCCGGACTGAAACGGGACTGAGGAGAGTTGCTGCCCAGCTTACTGGGGGGAGCTGTGCTTTCAGGGACAGTGCCCTGCCTGATTCCTGGCTGTCTCCCAGCCTACCCACGACCCTCTCCCACTGGGTGAGGCGGTGGCATTAGCTGTCTCATGGGGCAGCCCAGGGCCCTGGCTCCTGGACTCCTGCCCTCGCTCTCCCCAGAGAAAGTTTCTCACAGGGATTAGCCTGAAGCCCAGTCTCCCCGTCTCTCACGGCAAAGTGCACATTTCCCTCCCTGGCTCTCTGCACCCACCTGGAAAGGCAGCCCGCCTTGCTGCCACCTGCCAGCCTCCTGGCCCGCCTGGTCCTGTGGCTGTCCGTGGAGCTTTCTGGAGCAAAGAGGCTGAAGAAAACAGCGGCACAGGGCCCAAAGCTGGCTTCTAGGGGCTAGGCTATGTCTCTCGGATCTTGGTCCTCTCCTCTCAGCTTGTTCTTGAGGCCTCAGCTGCCTTCAGCCTCCCGTGGAGCCGTGGGAAGGGGGTGCTGCCTGCTGACAGCAGGATTTCAGGGCCTCGGGGACATGCAGGCTCCAGGCAGGAGCTCCCTTGGGTTGGGAGATGCACCCCCCAGTACTGGTCATAAGAAAGAGATGCAAAGATGATTACAACTGACATGTATAAGAATTTTCACCTTTATTTGCACACAGGGATGACATTCAAAGCGACCTGGGAGGCAGCAGACACTTTTTAATTAGTTTGATGACGTGGCCATGTGGACAGCTGGGAAGACAGGTCGATGATACGTCTTATTGCTTTACAGGGCAATAAACTAAGGAAACGGGACCCAGTCTGTGGTTTTCTCCTTTTACCTGGGCTCTCGTTTGTGTATATGTGTGTGTTTATCCAAGTTTAAACTTTCAGAGTTATATAACCGGTCCCCTTGGCTTATAATCAAACTTCCAGATTAGCTGGAGGTGCCCTGCACAAGTTAGGAGCTGGTGTGGGGGTGAGCCACGTGACCGAGTCTGGCTTCCTGGTTGGAGCTGCTCGCTAAGCAGAGGTGTTAGGTGGCAGGTCCGGGAAAAGCATTGTCTGGAGATCCTGGTACCCGTTCTTGAGGCTTTGGGGACAATGCCCTGAGCATCTCCTGTTCTCCAAAACTGTAGCTACATAAAGTTAGAAATCCTATCAAGCTTTGTTCCTTGTAAAGAATGTCCAGTGCATTGAGATGTCTATACTGGCAGGAACCACTTGAAAGGAAGTCAACATTTCCAGTTATTCAGGTTCTTATCAAAGTGGTGCTGTCTGGGTTGAAACAACACGATTCTTGGAAGGACCATCTTATAAGGCTCTGATTCCAAATGTTTCCTTTCTTCTCTTGCTTGCCTCCTTCTTTTAACTGAGTTACTACTACCTCCTAGATGCTGATTCCAATGAAACGTATGTCTGTGTTTGTAGGATTTGTCAGTGTGGTGAGAGACAGATTATGAGTGGGGCTAAATATTTCAAACTTCTTTTGGTAGAACACCCATCACCCAAACATCTATGTGATAGTTAATTTTATACATCAACTTGAGTGGGCCCCAGTGTCCAGATATTTGGTGAAACCTTATTCTGGGTGTTTCCATAAAGGTGACTTTGGATAATACTAACATTTAAATAAGTAGACTTTGAGTGAAGCAGAGTACTGTCCCTATCACAGGTGGGCCTCATCCCATCAGCTGAAGACCTTACAGGAATAAAGACTGACCTCCCAGTATAACAAGCAAACTGCCAGCAGGCTGCCTTTGGACTCCAACTGCAACTCTTCCCTGGATTTCCAGCCTGCCAGCCTACCCTGCAGACTTTGGACTTGCACCTCCACAATCATGTGAGCCAACTCCTTAAAATCTCTCTCTTTCTCTATGTGTACACACACACACACACACACACACACACACACACTTGCCCTTCAATATCCATGAGTGATTAGTTCTAGGACCCCCACAGATACCAACCATGAATGCTGAAGTCCCTGATATAAAATGATGTATTATTGGCATATATCTTACACACATCTTTCCATGAACTTTAAATCATCTCTAGATTACTTATAATACCTCATACAACATAAATGCTATGTAAATAGTTGTTATACTATACTGGTTAGCAAATAATGACGTAACAAGAAAAAAGTCTGTATGTGTTCAGTTAGATGCTTTTCTTAAAAAATATTTTTTAGCCCCAGTGAGTTGAATCCACAGATGTGGAGGTTCCAGATGCAGAGGACCCAGTGTAAATATATGCACATCCTGTTGGTGCTGTGTCTCTGGAGAAGCCTGACTAATACAAACAGTATATGGATTGTTGGTAGAGCCTATGTCTCCCCTAAAACCCAGACCAACTTGTGCCTTCCTGCCTCTCACAGGCCTCTAGAGTTTGAGATGAGGATTAGTGGCTCAGGTGAGCGCAGTGGCTCACACCTGTAATCCCAGCACTTTGGGAGGCCAAGGTGGGCAGATCACTTGAGCCCAGGAGTTTGAGACCAGCCTGGGCAACATAGCGAAACCCTATCTCTGCAAAAAATACAAAAATTAGCTGAGTGTGGTGGCACACACCTGTAGTCCCAGCTACCAGGGAGGCTGAGGCAGGAGGATCACTTGAGCCTGGGAGGTAGAGGCTGCAGTGAACCATGATTGTGCCACTGCACTGCAGCCTGGGTGACAGAGTGAGACTCTGTCTCAAAACAAAAGAAAGAAAAGAAAAAGAAACCGGTTAGTGGCTCCCAAGTCTTAAATCCCTTGTGAAAGGCCTGTAAAATTGCAACACCCCAACCCAGCAGAACTCCCCACACAGAAATAACAAGCTGGAGTCTTGAGGACCCCCAGACATGATCTCCTGCTCTGTGGCCCTCTGGAGGGGGCCTAAAAGGGAGGTACATCCCCCAGCAGCTAAGGGAAGGCAAACATTGAGTCCAAGCAAAGGATCTCAGTCCTTTGCACCATCTATGGTGCAGAGAAAGCCTTCCAGTCACTGTGCTGCGCCTCTTGAGTGTGCCACTCCGTAAACTCAGCAAAGCCATGAGTCACTTTGAGTTCCAAAGGTCCCCCCATCCCCCAATTCTTTCCTTCTCAGTTTGGTTTGCAATTTCAGTGGGAGGTTCAGAGGATAAGCTGGAAAGACAGTAAGCAATATAGGAGTGTAACAGGGTGGCCTGTGACTAATACAGGTCCCTGACATTTTATTTTTCACAAGAGACTAATGTTGGTTTTTTTAATCATAAAAATGATGTATTACTTATTGGAAAAAAAAATCCAATACTGAGGAAAGTCTTAAAAAGAAAGCCAAACTCTACCACTCTGAGATAACCACTGTTCCACTTTGGTGAATATTTTTCCAGGTATCTGTGTTGGTGTGTGTATTAGTTTGCTAGGGCTACCATGACAAAGTACCACAAACTGGGTGGCTTAGACAGCAGAAACTTGCTCTCTCACAGTTCTAGAGGGTAGAGGTCTGAGCTCAAGGTGTCAGCGGGTCTGGTTTCTTCTGACGCCCCTCTCCTTGGCTTGTAGAGCGCTTTCTCCCTGACACTTCACGTGGTCTTTTCTCTCTCGATGATGTCTCTTTCCACATGTCTTTTTCTTACAAAGAACACCAGTTGTATTGGACTAGGGTCCCTCTAAAAAACTCATTTTCACTTAATTAGTTCTTTAAAGATCCTATTTCCAAATACAAACACGTCCCAAGGTGATAAAACTTTAACATAGGAATTTTAAGGGGACACATAATCAGCCTGTAACCATTTGTATATGTGCACCTACAAGTAGATTTACAACAAGATGTTGCCCTTTTTTTTTGTAACTGCTTTTTTTACTCATCCATGTATCTTTCTAACGCGATAAATAGAACCATTTCTCATGACCACTTAGTATTCTGTTGTATATATCATAATTTATTAACCACCTCTGTTTTGATATAAATTTTTTCCTAATAGTTCACTATTATCAACGATGTTGCAATGGACATCCTTTGGATATTTGGCTGGTTATTTACTTAAAGGGAAATGTTTACAAGTTACATTGCTGGATCAAAGAGAAGTTTATTTTAAATTTTGGTACAAATACAATAGTATAGAAGCCTTTGATTTTTAAAGAGGTCAAATTTATTAGTATTTTGAGGGCCTATGCATAAAAATGTTAGAACTATGACATAATTATTAGTACAGTGTTAAGTTTCGCCTAAAGCTGCCTCCTTACGTATTTTAAGCTTGATCTAAAGGTTTCTCCTTGCATGGTGAACTCTAACCTCGCTGGATGTATTAACAGACTATGATCTGCTCTTGTAACAAGTAGTGGAGTTTCAGCCAATCACAGCAGCCGTACTTCAACCACTCACAGGCAGTCAACTATTCGAACTATGTTCCAATAAGGCAAACGCAGAGCTGTAACCAATCCTGCTGATTCTGTATTTCACTTCCATTTTCTGCATCTCACTTTCCTTGTTTCCTCCCTAAGTTCTCTCCAACCATGTGGCAGCGCTGGAGTCTCTCTGAACCTATGCTGGTTCCTGGCATTGCCTGACTCATGAATGGTTGTTTGCTCAATTAAACTCAATAAAATGTAATTTGTTAATATAGTTTGGATGTGTGTCCCTGCCCAAATCTCATACTGAACTATAATCCCCAGTGTTGGAGGTGGGGCCTGGTGGGAGGTGATTGGATCATGGGGGAGAATTTCTCATGGACGGTTTAGTGCCATCTCCCTGGTACTGTTCTCATGACAATGAGTGAGTTCTCACAAGATCTGGTCATTTAAAAGTGTGTGGCAGCTCCCCGCCTTGCCCTTGCTTCGCCATGTGATGTGCCTGCTCCCCCTTTGTCTGCTGCCATGATTGGAAGCTTCCTGAGGCCTCTCTGGAAGCAGATGTCTCTAAGCTTCCTGTACAGCCTGCAGAACCATGAGCCAATTAAGCCTCTTTTCTTATAAATTAATCAGTCTCAGGTCTTGTCTGTCTGTCTGTCTGTCTGTCTTTCTTTCTTTCTTTCTTTCTCTTTCTTTCTGTCTCTCTCTCTCTCTCTTTCTTCTTTCCTTTCTCTCTTTCTCTCTTTCTTTCCTTTCTCTCTTTCTCTCTTTCTTTCTTTCTTTCTTTTTTTGAGACAGAGTCTCACTCTGTCACCCAGGCTGGAGTGCAGTGGCTCAATCTCGGCTCACTGCAGCCTCTGCCTCCCAGGATCAAGCAATTCTCCTGCCTCAGCCTCCCAAGTAGCTGGGATTACAGGCACCTGCCACGACCCCCAAAGTTTGTATTTTTAGTAGAGATGAGGTTTCATCATGTTGGTCATGCCAGTCCTGAACTCCTGACCTCAGGTGATCCACCACCCTCGGTCTCCCAAAGCTCATTATAGGCGTGAGCCACCGAGCGCCCAGCCCAGTCTCAGGTATTTCTTTATAGCAATGTGAGAATGACCTGATACATTTGTCTTACATTTTTCTTTTAACAATGGAACAGTTATAGTTCATTTTAAGTTGCAAATCTTAGCTCTAACGGAATTTCCTTTTGTGTACAAGGCATATTTTAGGCTCTTTGACACCCAAATAATTGACCAATTGCTTCAGTATTGTTTACGGATAATTTATCTTTTCCCCTTTGATTTGAAATGCCTCGTTGACCACATATTAAATTCTCATTTATTACATGGTTCTGGTTTTTGTTTTGTTTTGTTTTTAGAGTCAGGGTCTGGCTCTGTCTCCCAGGCTGGAGTGCAGCGGTGCTATCATAGTTTCTGCAGCCTCAAACTCCCCGGCTCACGCGAGCCTCCCACCCCAGCCTTCTGAGTAGCTCCTTAGTATGTGTCCCCACGCCTGGCTACGTTTTTTATTTTTTATAGAGACGGGGTCTCACTTTGTTGCCCTGGCTGGTTGTTTTTTAGACTCTTTTTTGTCCATTGATTTAATTGTCTGTGTCTGTGCTAGCAACCACACTTTTTAAATAGTTGTATAATATATTTTGATATCAGATAAGTACCCATTCATTTCTGGAAAAAAAAAAAAACCTTGGCTATTTTTATGTGTTCTACTTTGACTTTATTTTTAAAGTAATTTTTGTTGTTGATTTAGTAGAAGCATATAGAAAAGCACACAAGTCAAAGTTCGTGGCTTGATCAATATTCAAAAGAGAAAACACTCATGTTCCCACTACCCAGGTCAGGAAATAGAACCTTCCTAGAACCTCCAAACCCCCTCATGTGTCCCTCCCGGTCACTAGGGCCTCCCCAGAGGTAACCACTATACTGATGTCAGTCACCACATCCATTTTGCCTTTGTCTACATATATTTAAATTTTTTTTTAATTGTGATTAAAAATGCACAACATAAAATTTAGCACCTTGACCCTTTTTAACTTACAACCCAGTGACGTTGAGAAAATTCACATTGCTGTGCAACCAATCTCCGTAACTCTTCTCACCTTGCATAACTAAAACTCCACATCTAATAAACACTACTCCCCATTGCCCCTTCCCGTAGCCCCTAGCAACCACCATGATACCTTCTGTCTCTATGAATTTGGCTATTCCAGGTACCTCATAGAAGTGAAATCATACAGAAGTTTTATTTGTTTGTGACTGGTTCATTTCACTTAGCATAATTTCTTCAAAGTTCATCCATGTTGTAGCATGTGTAAGAACTTTATTTCTTTTTAAGGCTGAATAATATTCTACTGTGTGTATATTCTACATTTTATTTGTCCATGGGCACTTGGGTTGCTTCAACCTTTTCACTATTGTGAATAATGCTGCTATAAACTTGGGTGTACAAACATCTCTTCAAGACCCTGCTTTCAATTAAATTCTTTTGAATATATATATCCAGAGGTGGAATGGCTGGATCAATAGTAATTCTATTTTTAACTTTTTCAGAAACTGCCATTGTATTAGTCCGTTTTCCCGTTGCTAATAAAGACATACCAGAGACTGCGCAATTTACAAAAGAAAGAGGTTTAATGGACTTACAGTTCCAAGTGACTGGGAAGGCCTCACAATCATGGCAGAAGGGGAAAGGCACATCTCACATGGCAGCAGACAAGAAAAGAGAGTTTGTGCAGGGAAATTTCCGTTTTTAAAACCATCAGATCTTGTGAGACTTGTTCACTATCACAAGAACAGCCTGGGCTACTGGCCGGGTGCGGTGGCTCAAGCCTGTAATCCCAGCACTTTGGGAGGCCAAGACGGGCAGATCACAAGGTCAGGAGATCGAGACCATCCTGGCTAACATGGTGAAACCCCATCTCTATTAAAAAAATACAAAAAACTAGCCAGGCGAGGTGGCGGGCACCTGTAGTCCCAGCTACTCGGGAGGCTAAGGCAGGAGAATGGCGTAAACCCAGGAGGCGGAGCTTGCAGTGAGCTGAGATCCCAGCTACTCGGGAGGCTGAGGCAGGAAAATGGCATAAACCCGGGAGGCGGAGCTTGCAGTGAGCTGAGATCCGGCCACTGCACTCCAACCTGGGCAACAGAGTGAGACTCCATCTCAAAAAAAAAAAAAAGAAAAGCCTGGGAAAGACCTGCCCCCATGATTCAATTACATCCCACCAGGTCCCTCCCACAACACGTGGGAATTCAAGATGAGATTTGGGTGGGGACACAGTCAAACCGTATCAGCTATACTGTTTTCCAAAGCAGCTGCGCCATTTTTATGCCCACCAATGGGGCACAAGAGTTTCAAACTCTCCACATCCTTGCCAACACTGGTTATTTTCTGAATTGTTATTGTTGTTTTATTTTTGCTTTTGTTTAATAACAGCCAACCACCTAATGACTGTGAGGTGGTTCACTTTGTTGTTGAACTTTACATAAATTGAACCACTCAATACATATTATTTTGTTTCTAGCCTATTTTGCTTAATATTATTTTGTGAGAATCATCCATGTTATTGCATAGAGCAATATTTAATTAATTTTCAATGCTTTATAATATTTCATTAAGCAAATTTATTATCATTTACTTATATAACAAATTATAAATATTGAAGGACATTTGTGTTGTTTCTTGTTTTTATTATGAATAGTACTCCTATAAAGTTTTCACATGTCTTTTTATGTACACATGCATGCATTTCTGTTGACTATATACCTAGGAGTAGAATTTCTGAGTCACAGGTATGCATATGTTCAGCTTTAGCAGATGCTGCCAGTTTTCCAAAGTTGTACCAGTCTGCATACCCCCCAACAGAGTATGAGACTTCTAGTTGTTCCACATCCTCACCAATACTGAATTGTTTACTATTGGCCATTCTGGTAAGTTAAAAAATGGTATTTAATTGTGGTTGACATTTGCATTTTCCTGATGAATAGTTAGACTGACTACCTTTTCAGATGCATATTGGCCATCTGGATAATCTCTTGTGATGTACATGCTAAGCCTCTTGCCCATTTTTTAAATAGTTTTCTTTCCTGTTTTTTTTTTTTTTTTTTCTCTCAGTAACTTAAAGGACTTCTTTATTCACTCTGAATGAGTCCTTTGTTAGAAATATATATTGCATATCTCTTCTTTCAGTCTCTGGCTTGCTTCCCTTTTCACTCTCTTAAAATGGTATATATTGATGAACAGAAATTCTTTATTTTAAATAGTCTAATTTATAAATGTTTTCTCTTCTGGTTAGTGATTTTCATGTCCTGCTTAAGAAATCTTTGCATACCTTACTATCATAAAGATATCTCCTGTGTTATCTTTTAAATTATAATTGTTTCACTTTTCACATTTTAGATCTACTATCCGGCTGGATTTTTTTTTAATGATGTGAGATAGATTAAGATGAGGTTTTTTTCCATTCGCGTATCTATTGGCCCAGAACCACTCATTAAGCAGACTGTCCTTTCCCTTCTGTACAATACCATCTTTGTTATAAATCAAGTGTCAATCTAGTTTTTGTACTCTATTCTGTTCCATTGATCTACTTGTCTCTCTTTCTGCCAACACCACAGTGACTAAATTATCCAACATTCTTATTACTTGTGTTATCTAGTGTAAGTGTTTCAGTGTTGTTCTTCAAGATTGTCCTAAACACTCTTGGTCCTTTGTATTCCACATGCAAACAAAACAAAATAAGCCTTTTGAGGTCTATATTGAATCTATGGATGAATTTGAAGGGAAATTGACATTTTTACACTATGTGTTCCAATCCACAAGTATTATTTAGATTTATTTAGATTTTCTTTAATGTTGCAAACTGTTTAGTTTCTGTATAGAGATCTTTTTCTTGTTTGTTGAATTTATTCCTAAATGTTTGGTTCTATTAATGCTATTGTAAATGGCATCAAGTTTTAAAATTAGCTTTCTAGTTATTAGTTGTGGATATTTTGAAATATAATTGATTTTTATGTATTGACTTTATAGCCAGCAAATTTGTTGAATTTATTAATTCAAAAAGCTCAGCTGTAGATTCTATTGGACTTTTGAAAATAAAAATGATGGTTTTATTTCTTCTTTCCCAATTCTTTTACATTTTTTTCTTGCCTTCTTGCACTGGCTAAAGCCTCTGAAATGATGCTGAAAAAGTGGTAATGGGGGCATCTTTGTGTTATTACCAATCTCAGGGAAAAGATTTTAATATTGGATGATTAAATATGATGTTTGCTATAGATTTTCTTGTAGACATCTTTTATCAGATTAAGAAAGTTCCCTTCTATTTTGTCATCAATGTATATTGAATTTAATAAAATGCTTTTTCTGCATCTATTATGTATTAGTCTGTTCTCACACTGCTAATAAAGACATACCCAAAACTGGGTAATTTATAAAGGAAAGAGGTTTAATTGACTCACAGTTCCACATGGTTGGGAGGCCTCAAAATCATGGTGGAAGATGAAGGAAGAGCAAAGGGACTTCTTACATGGTGGCAGGCAAGAGGGAGTGACAGCCAAGATAAAATTATCAGATCTTGTGAGACTTATTCACTACCGTGGGAACAGTATGAGGGAAACCACCCTTATGATTCAGTTATCTCCCACTGGGTCCCTCCCACAACACGTGGGAATTATGGGAGCTACAGTTCAAGATGAGATTTGGGTGGGGATCCAGCCAAACCATAGCATATTAAGATTATTATATGATAGTTCTCTTTTATTCTACTAATATAGAGATTTAAACTTATTGATCTTTGAATATTAATCAAACTTTGAATTCTTAGGATAAAACTGATTTAGCTATATTTCCTTCTTTACACATCACTGAATTTAATTTGCTGATATCTTGCTTAGAATTTCAACATCTATGTTCATAAGAGAAATCAGCTTATACTTTTACTTTAACTATCTTGTCAGATTTTGTTACCAAGGTTATACTAGCCCCATGAAACAGGTTGGGAAGTATTCCCTCTTTTTCTATTCTCTAGAAAAGTTTGTGTGTTATGATAGGGGTTATTTTCCTGAAAATGTTTGGAAGAATTTAGTCATAAAAACAAGTAGTATAGAAATTTTTATTGTAGGAAGATTTTTAACAGATTCAGTTTTTATAAATGGAAAGTTATTCAGATTTTTAATTTTTTATAGATTTTATTAAGTTGTGTTTTCCTAGGAATTTATTTTACCCACATTTTAAAAAGTAGTGACATAAAGATGTTCATAATTTTCCCTATTATAATACTTTAAAAATCTATAGTGATGTCACCTTTTTGATTCCTCATATGCTACTATGCATCTTTTTTTTTCTCATCAGCCTTGGCTTTGGTGATTTTTTCTATTGTTTTGTTATTTTCTAATTCCTTAATTTCTGCTTTTTTCTTTATTATTTCTGTGTGCTTTCTTGGGGTTTAACAAGTAAGTTAGACAATTTAATTCTTGAACTAGATGGGTCCTTAACTTTCAATTTTTCTTCTTTTCTAAACTATCCATTTTAAGCTGTACATTTTCCTCTGAGTATGGTTTTAGCTGCACCCCATATGTTTTGTAATGTAGTATTTATATTATAATTTAGTTAAAGCATTTTATAATTCCATTAAGAATGCATTTTTGATCCATGGGTTATTTAGCAGTGCATTACTTAATATCCTAATATTAAGGAAGTATTAATTATTTTTTCTGATTGATTTCTTGCTTGCTTCCATTGTGATCATAGACATAATCTGTACAATTTCAATACTTTGAAGTTTTAAATTTTGTTTGATGGCCCCATATAAGGTCAGTTTTGATAAATAGTCCACGTGAACATTAAAAAATGTCCATTGTGCAGTTGTTTGCAGTATTTTGAAAATTTCAGTTAAGACAAGTTTGCAAACTTTGTGTTTCAAATCTTCCATATTCTTAATGAGTATTTTTTCTTTTTGTTTGCTTTTGTCTACTTTTTCCATTTATTTTTTAGAGAAGTGTGTTACAATTTCCCACCCAGATCATGGACTTGTCTATTTCTTCTCTTGGATATGCCAATTTTTGTATTATATATTTTTGGACTTTTGTTATTAGGAACATAAAAATGAGAACCGTTATATTTGCCTGGAAACTGTTGTATCTGCTGAATAATGTTGCATTATATAGACATACCACAGTTCATTTATTGGGTTATTGAAGAATATCTTGGTTGCTTCCAAGTTTTTGCAATTGTGAAAAAACTGCTATAAACACCCATGTGCTGGTTTCTGTGTGGATTCAACTCCTTTGAATAAACACCAAGTATTCAACTCCTTTGAATAAACTCCAAGAATCATGATTGCTGGATCATATGGTAAGAACATGTTGAGTTTTGTAAGAAACTGCCAAACTGTCTTCCAAAGTGGCTGTACAATTTTGCATTTCCACCTGCAATGAATGAGAGTTCCTGTTACTCCACATCCTTGCCAGCACTTGGTGTTACCAGTGTTTCAGATTTTGGATATTCTAATAGGCGTATAGTGGTATCCCTTATTGTTTTAATTCAAATTTCTCCAGTGACCTATGATATATAGCATCTTTCCCCATGCTTATTTGCCATCTATATACTTTTAAGATTTTTTCTTTGTTTTGTTTTCTTGTGTTTTGTCTCACTATATTATGCCTATATATAGTCTTCTTTTAATTTATTCTGCTTCAGGTTGCTGAGTTTGAAGCTATCGCTTAGTGTGTTTTGCCATTTTTGGAAAGTACTCAGATGTTGTCGTCAGATATTGTTTCTGCTCCATGCTCTCTCTTCTCCCCTTCTGGAACTCCAGTTACATACTTTTGAGATATTTTTACACTGTGTTCAATGTGTCTCTGACATTCTTCCCTGCATTTTCTAATCTTTTTGATCTCCTTCCTTCAGTTTTGATATTTTCTTCTGAACTCTCTTCTAGATTAATAATCCCCTCTTCAGGTGTATCTAATTTGCTATTAAATTCATCAACTAATTTCAGTTATTATATTTTGCAGTTCTATCATTTCCATTTGGTTACTTTTTAAATATAGATTCCAAATCTCTAGTAAAATTCTCCATATTGTCTCCTATTTTCTTGATCATATTGATTACAGTTAAAGTCCCTGTGTGATAATGCCTATGTTTGGATAACCTGTGAATCTGTTTTTATTGCTTTTTTTTTCTCCTAGTTCTATCTTTCTGTTTAACTTTTAATGTTTGGTTGAATGTCAGATGTTGTATATAAAAGTGCTAGTTACTCTGGATAATGTTATCTTCCTCCAGAGACAATTGCTTTAGCTTCCTTTAGGTAGTTAGAGTAACAGCAGATCATCTTAATCCAATCAGAGACTGGCTTTTATTTGAAGCTGGATTTTATTCATTCTTTGTAAAAGGCCTGGCCCATTTCTAATTGTTCTAACTCCAAAATATACTCCTTTTGGAGCTCCATTTAAAAACATAGAGTGCTTACCTTGACCACCCCTCCTTAGCAGATCCTAACCTACAATTTTGACCTTCTCAGACTTACTGAGACCATCAATAGTTCTATTTTTAGTCTCTTAGCAGCCAATTTCTCCTTGCTTTCTGCACCTTTAAGTTCTGTGCTCTTTAAGAATTGACAAATGCCTTTAGGAGAAAAGCTGCTCAAATTGTTGGGCTAAATTCTCTTGCTTCTTTTCTATTCTGACATGTCCTCAAATTCTAACCACCTTCAGAGCCTTGAAAGCCTCAAACTCTAATTTCTGTCTCCTCAGTCCAATGTGACTACTGAAAGCTCTGTTCAGCTTTCTTGTCTTTTTATTTGTGCTACTTATGAACGGCAAATGCCATGAGGAGGGAAATTAGGAGAAATTTAAACTCATCACATCTCTTGATCCTCATGTCCTCACGTTCTTGGTCCTCATGTTCTGGCTTTCTTTATAGCTCTTGGATGACTTCAAATAAATTGTGTGTGTGTGTGTTGTGTGTGTGTGTTGTTTGTGTGTGTGCATGTGTGTGTAATTGTGCTCAATGAGAACTGATGGCTACTGGCTGCTTTGTCATACCCAAGAGTGGAAATTTATCTTTAACTTTTAAACTTTGTTTTGTTCTCTTATGGCCCCATTTAACCTTCCACTTCAGTAGACCCCTATTTCAATGATGCCATTAATTACACAATATCTGGTTGCCAATTTCTAACCCGAGTAATTCCAACTTCTCTCTCTCCTCATATTCACTTTCTTTGCTTCTGAGTACTCCTGAAGAAGGTCACCAAATTATACTAATTGGGTCTGCTACAAATCCATGTAGCAAATTTTAGGCCTTATTCTAGCCATCTAATCCATCTCTCTTTAACTATTTTATATTCTTCACAACAGCTAACTATTTCTCACACTCTCAAATGTTCAATCCCATTCCTGCCTCACACACTGTTAGCTGATGATCTAGATCTCTGAGTTTATTAGGGGCTGAATTTATTGATGTTTCCACTTTAAGAGTTCTCTATTTTCTCATCTATCGTCTCCTTCACTCCTGACTCAGAGGAAGACACATCTCTCCTCTTTTTCAAAGAATCTCTATTCTTGATCTCATCTCACTTAATTCCTACTGTATTTCCCTATCACTTATTACTCCTCTTTCTTAAATCTCTTAATATTCTGTTCCTTTATATTTTGTCAGTAAATATCTTCTCTTGCTACTATCTTCTAAGCAATGCAACCAACTTAACAAAAAAGTAATCTGTATTTATTGTCTCAACTTCCTCAACACCCATTCACTCCTTGCAATTTATTTTCTATCCCCATTACTGTATAGAAACTATTCAAAAGCCTCCTTTGACTTAAATCCTAAGTCCAATGGCCTCTTCCCAGTGTTAGTCTTCTTTGACCTCTCTGTAACATATGACCAGTTGCTTTTTGTCATTCCCTCCCTCTTTGGCTTCTCTCACATTATTTTTCCTTGGACCTTCTACTTCTTTAACA
>NW_012101321.1:26641-35246 GCF_000951045.1 Mandrillus leucophaeus | reverse complement strand
TTCTATCTTTCTGTTTAACTTTTAATGTTTGGTTGAATGTCAGATGTTGTATATAAAAGTGCTAGTTACTCTGGATAATGTTATCTTCCTCCAGAGACAATTGCTTTAGCTTCCTTTAGGTAGTTAGAGTAACAGCAGATCATCTTAATCCAATCAGAGACTGGCTTTTATTTGAAGCTGGATTTTATTCATTCTTTGTAAAAGGCCTGGCCCATTTCTAATTGTTCTAACTCCAAAATATACTCCTTTTGGAGCTCCATTTAAAAACATAGAGTGCTTACCTTGACCACCCCTCCTTAGCAGATCCTAACCTACAATTTTGACCTTCTCAGACTTACTGAGACCATCAATAGTTCTATTTTTAGTCTCTTAGCAGCCAATTTCTCCTTGCTTTCTGCACCTTTAAGTTCTGTGCTCTTTAAGAATTGACAAATGCCTTTAGGAGAAAAGCTGCTCAAATTGTTGGGCTAAATTCTCTTGCTTCTTTTCTATTCTGACATGTCCTCAAATTCTAACCACCTTCAGAGCCTTGAAAGCCTCAAACTCTAATTTCTGTCTCCTCAGTCCAATGTGACTACTGAAAGCTCTGTTCAGCTTTCTTGTCTTTTTATTTGTGCTACTTATGAACGGCAAATGCCATGAGGAGGGAAATTAGGAGAAATTTAAACTCATCACATCTCTTGATCCTCATGTCCTCACGTTCTTGGTCCTCATGTTCTGGCTTTCTTTATAGCTCTTGGATGACTTCAAATAAATTGTGTGTGTGTGTGTTGTGTGTGTGTGTTGTTTGTGTGTGTGCATGTGTGTGTAATTGTGCTCAATGAGAACTGATGGCTACTGGCTGCTTTGTCATACCCAAGAGTGGAAATTTATCTTTAACTTTTAAACTTTGTTTTGTTCTCTTATGGCCCCATTTAACCTTCCACTTCAGTAGACCCCTATTTCAATGATGCCATTAATTACACAATATCTGGTTGCCAATTTCTAACCCGAGTAATTCCAACTTCTCTCTCTCCTCATATTCACTTTCTTTGCTTCTGAGTACTCCTGAAGAAGGTCACCAAATTATACTAATTGGGTCTGCTACAAATCCATGTAGCAAATTTTAGGCCTTATTCTAGCCATCTAATCCATCTCTCTTTAACTATTTTATATTCTTCACAACAGCTAACTATTTCTCACACTCTCAAATGTTCAATCCCATTCCTGCCTCACACACTGTTAGCTGATGATCTAGATCTCTGAGTTTATTAGGGGCTGAATTTATTGATGTTTCCACTTTAAGAGTTCTCTATTTTCTCATCTATCGTCTCCTTCACTCCTGACTCAGAGGAAGACAAATCTCTCCTCTTTTTCAAAGAATCTCTATTCTTGATCTCATCTCACTTAATTCCTACTGTATTTCCCTATCACTTATTACTCCTCTTTCTTAAATCTCTTAATATTCTGTTCCTTTATATTTTGTCAGTAAATATCTTCTCTTGCTACTATCTTCTAAGCAATGCAACCAACTTAACAAAAAAGTAATCTGTATTTATTGTCTCAACTTCCTCAACACCCATTCACTCCTTGCAATTTATTTTCTATCCCCATTACTGTATAGAAACTATTCAAAAGCCTCCTTTGACTTAAATCCTAAGTCCAATGGCCTCTTCCCAGTGTTAATCTTCTTTGACCTCTCTGTAACATATGACCAGTTGCTTTTTGTCATTCCCTCCCTCTTTGGCTTCTCTCACATTATTTTTCCTTGGACCTTCTACTTCTTTAACAAGTTCTTCTCTCTCCCTTGCTACATCGTGTTCCTTCATTCACTCTTTCAGTGTAGTTATTCTCCAAGTCCCTGTTCTGAGTCTTCTCCTTTTCTGCTTTCCCTACTCTTCTCCCATTGGCAGCCACATTCAATTCACAACTTATATTATTACCTTAAGGAAGGTAACACCACAAAATTTATTTGCAGTTGAATTTTCACTCTTCACTCATAATTCCAGCTACCTCCTGGATACCTATCTCTGGATGTCCTGCCAACATCTCAAACTCAAGATGTCCAAAAGTGAGTTACTTTCTCCTCAAATCTGCTATTTTTCCTTACTATTCTTTCTCTGTTAAAGATATCAAGAAGCTCCCAGTAACTTGGGCCTAAAAAGTCATAGTCATCATTGACTCCTTTTCTTGTTCCACCCTCCAACAAATCAGACATTATATTCTGTTAATCTCTAGATATTTGTTACACGTTCCCCTTCTTTTCATCATTATCGCTCAAGTTACTGCTTTTACAGTAACAAGGTGCTTTGTTCCTGTTTCTACATCTTCTAAACTATTTGACTTGCTGCCACCAGACTAATGTTGCTTAATATTGGTTGAATGAAGAACTGAAGCATAGTCTTAATCATGTTACCTGCTGGTTACCTCCCTCTTGTTGACTAAATACAATTCAGACTTCTCAGCTTAGTTCCAAGCCCTTTGAATCTGGTTCTAGACTCTATCTGTACTTGTTCAGCTTTAAACCTTTCATGCACCCTATATTTCAGTCGAATACAAATCATTTCCAAGTTGTGTTCTGCCATACAATAGAGCCCTTCAGGAGGCTAATACTATTTCTTGAATAAAAATGTTCTGTGGTAATTAAATTTAACCAAAGTCAGGCAGCTTTCTTGCGCAATCTCTCAAAGCCTTTACTATTCTAATATATGTTGTGAGCCTCCAATTGAGGGGAAAAGTATGTGGTATTTCTCAATGCTATTTGACCATGAATCCTGTTTAAGGGACTATCGCTTATCTCACAAGACACTAATGTTCCAAGAAATACATTTTCAAACAGGCTGATACAGATGCCTCTTTATTCCCCAAACATACTCTCTTTCTCACATCATCCTCTTAGATTAGAACAGTGGTTCTTAACCAAGGTTACCCTCCAATGGAAATTCAGCAATGTCTGGGGACATTTTTGGTCGTCATGGCTGGGAGCTGTATCTAGCAAGTAGGGGCCAGAGATGCTGCTAAATATTCTACAATGCACAGGAGAGCCCCCACAGCAAAGAATTATCCACCCAAAATATCAATAGTGCCAAGGGGGGAAACTCTGAGCTAGACAATTCTCTTCTCACTTCCTCTCCCTGCCATTCAAAGCTCTATCCATTTCTTAAAGTCCAGATCAAATATTTTCTTTTCAGTGAATGCTTGATTTTACCACTTAGATTTTTCTCCTTCTAATCTTCTACAGGACTGTATATGTTGCTTTTATAGTATTTATCTAATTGTTTCCTATATTATACATATTAATGTATATTTATAATATCTTATACTCAACTATAATGTTATGAATGCAGGGACAATATTACAGCATTTGTTCTCTCTTCAAAGAGCTGGCATGGTAGTAAGTTCTTGCTTAAAGAATAAAATGAAGCTTTATTTAACTCTTCTCTTTTAGTCACCTCCCAAATTTAATTGCTCACCCAGTCTTGTCAGTTTTTCCTTCATGTTTTCCTCACATCTTTCTTAATCTTTCCACATCTTGTGCAGGTGTCCTGGCTCCATGCTCCACTCTAGCAACAGGGAGGGAAAATGGTGTGTTGGAGAGAGCCTCATCTCGCATCTGATAGGCCTCCATTTGACGCCCCCCACCCCCTTGCCTTCCCTGGGAACTGCAGTTCTTCAAACCATAGTAAAGGTGTTTGTATCTGCCTTGCAGGGTTCTGTAAAGATTAGAGTGAACACAATGGGTGTTCAATAATGGGCTCTAATAGTCAGTAGCCTGAAGGGCTCTTCCTACCTCAGCTCCAAAACTTTCTCAGATCCTCCATCACCCACGCATGCCAAGCTGCTGGAATTCAGGGCTCTAGGCCACTGTGACCAACTTACTCAAAGAAATTTACCCCTAATTCTCCTTTCCAAACCCTCAAACTCTTGATGAACCGGTCCTTTCACTATAGTATTCAAAGAGGCCCGAGCATTATCATCTCCATGTTCTGATTCATGGGTTCTTCCCTCTTGGAAACTCCCATCTTCTATCTCAAATCCTGCCCAAATCCCACCCAGCCTTACCTTTTGGTTCAGTAAAGTCTCCTCAGTCCATTTAGCCTACAGGGATCCTTTCCTTTTCTGGACATTTAGAGTCCTTATAGTCTGTTTCACTAACAGGCAATAAATTTCTATTACCTGATAATGTTTCTCACCCGGAGAACTATGCAAATACACCTTCTAGGACTGTCTAACCTTTTGTGCTTTCTCACTTTAGGTGTTAAGCTGCTTGAGGACAATGACCATGTCTCATTCTTCTTCACCAAAGTTACCTTGCATATACTAGAGGCTCCAGAAATATTCAGCCCAAATATCCTGTCTTCTTTCACCTTGGAGTGTGTCTTAAATGCCCTTTTCGTTTTAGACCTCATGCCCACCTTTGGAGGGTTCCTCAGGCACAGGCAGAAATGAAGGTGCTATCAAGGCCCTGGGTTTCACCTGGGTTAGATGGGAGTGTGGAGACAGAGGTGCCACACACCAGGATCTGAGAGAATTCTTATAAACAGAGAATAATGGCAATCAGACACTAACGTTTTAATTAACAATTTTAATGACTTATCCAAAATAATCCTCCTGATTTAGAAGGATTAAATTCCACTTGATAAAACTACCAATCCATGTGGAAAGAAGTCTCACGTGCTGCTCTTGTAGTTACAGCAGGGCCTGGTGGGGCAGGAAGAGTTGTCCAGCAAAGTGCATAGCTGGTGGGAGCTGCTATTCCCAGGCAAGGAAGGGGAAAAAGCCCTTGTGCTAGCACCAGCATCATAAAACCAACAACAATAGTTTGAAATGTATGGAGGGGTTATAAGAATTGGAATAGTAAGTAGTATACATACTTTATATGTTTATTTATTTATATGGTGTATAAACAGCATACATACTTTTGTCAGATTCACCTTTTTGTCCCATTTTATTATTTGTGCTCATTATCTCTCTCCTCCTCCCTGTATCTCTCCCTCTACCATTCTCTTGCTCTATCTAGCTATTTTTTGAACCATTTGAGGGTGACATATTACAAAGCTCTCTGCCTCTAAATATTTCTGTGTATATTTACTAAAAATAATGCTATTCTCTTGCAGAACTACAATGGAGTTATCAACTTCAGGAAACTAAATAGTGATACTATTCTTTTATCTAATCTATCAATTTGTTCTGCAATTTTGTTAATTGTTCAAATAATGTCCCTTACCATTTTTACCTGCTCCAATATGGGATGCAGTCTAGGATCAGGTATTCCATTTAGATCTTGTGCTTATTTAGTCTTCTTTATTCTGAAACAGTTCCATAATTTTTCTTATTTTTTAATAATTTCAACATTTGCAAAGAGCAGGGTTCTTTTTTAAAGAATAAAACATTCATAGGTGGAAAACTCTAAAGATCACACGCACACACACACACGCACAGCTATAACTAATAAATGAATCCCATAAAGTTGTTGGAGACAAAATCAACACACAAAAATCAGTTGCATTTCTATATTCTACCAACAATTCAAAAGGGAAATTAAGAAAGCAATCCCACTTACAATAGCATCGAAACGAATAATACATGTACGAATAATACACGTAGGAAAGACTTCCGCACTGAAAACTATGGAACATTGCTAAAGGAGATTAAAGAAAACACAAATAAATGAAAAGACATCCCATGTTCCTGGAGTAAAAGAATTAATGTTGTTAAAATGTCCATACTACCCAAAGTGATCTACAGATTTACGTAATTGCTATCAAAATCTTTACCATGATGACTTTACAATGATGATTTTTCCAACATGAAAAAGTTTCAAACGTTTTCAACAACGATTTCCTCCACATTCACTGGCTGGCACTTGATATCCTGCTGCAAGTAAAGCCCTTTCTTTTCCTCTATTTATTTACAGATGATCCCCAACATATTTATCAACTGATTTATCAACTTTACGATGGTATGAAAGTGATACGCTTTCAGCAGAAACCGTATTTCGAGCACCCATACAACCATTCTGTTTTTCACTTTTCAAATTACATGAGATATTCAACACTTTCCTATAAAATGGGATCTGTATGAAATGATTTTGCCCAGCTGTAGGCTAATGTAAGCACTCTGAGCATGTTTAAAGTAAGTTAGGCTAAGTTACGATGTTTGGTAGGTTAGGTGCATTAAATGGATTTTCAACATGATATTTTCAACTTACAATGGGTTTATTATGATATAATCCCATCGTAACTCAAAGAGCATCTGTATTTGTTGGTTGGTTTGTTCATTTATTTTTTATGTATTTACCGGTATAGACCCACAGATTCCCATTTTTAATAATTTATTAATATAATTTGTTACTGCCCCCACCTCATTATTTTGTGCTCAAATGGCTCCAGAATTGCCTAGAAGGAGCCCCTTCCAGCTGCTCCTGTGTCCTTGTGTGACGTCATTTTTTTGAACATTTTCCTACTTTCTCTAAGATGTTTGGTGTCTTTTAAAATCTCAGTAAAATTAGGAAAGAGAAAGAAGGAAAGGAAAGAAGGTTAAAAAAAAAATAGAAAACTGGATCGGGGAGTGGAGGCAATGGACAGAAGTTAAATAAGGAGGGGCATTGAGGGGATATTGCCAGCACAGATTCAGATCCATTGGCCCCTCTGGGAGAGGCAGTCCATCTCCTGCTGCCCCAGAGGCAGAGCAGGTTATATGAGAGCCCGTGGTGGGCTCTGTATGCTGAGCCTTTGGGGCTGATGGGCTTTGCGTATTGGTCATGACTCTGTCTGTTGCAAATGATGGAAACCTAACCCAAAATGGAAAAGAGAGAGATACATAATTTACTGACTTCTATGACTGAAAAATATAGTATCGATTTTGGGTCTAGACGTTTGAATGGATGCCAGGAATCTCACCCCAACCTCCCACCCCCTACCCACCTCTCAGCTCTGTTTGGCTTTGTTCTGTGTGTCTTTATTCTTGGTCAACCTCTTTTCCCAATTTGGCAGAGGTGCCCCTGGCCCCTCTAGATTAATCCTACTAGTTTAGCAACTCTAGCAGAAATAAAGCACCCCTTTCCCAACGACTGTGACCAAAATCCCAAGAGTCTCCCCAATCGGTCCATGCCTGGGAAGGGCAGTATTCTCATTGGCCAGGCTGGGCTACAAGCTCCCTGACAGGGCTCATCTGGTCTGGGCTGGGAATGGAGGAATGAGTGGTTCCCCAGGAGGATGTAGAAGTGCTCTTACCAAAATGGGGAAAGAGATGTTGGAAACGCTCACACAAAACTTCACTGCATGTGGATCATAAGAGCACTTGAAGGTGTCAGAATTTTGACACCTTGACAGTATTCGTAGGAGAAGGCACCTGCAGGAATCCATAGACCCTCCAGAGATGCACAAATAAACCACAACCCAGCCACTTTGTCATGACAGCTTCTCTCCCCTTCACACAGAAACACTTACAAGAAAAAAAACTCGAACTCTCCTGGCCTTAGTCTGAAGCCTCTGTCCATCTGACCTTCCCTTGGCCTGGGAAGTGTGGGTGGACACCAGGTGCCCTCCCAAAGGCAGGAGAGGAAGGAATTGCCCTGGGAGCACAGAGGAAGTGAACAAGCCCCGAGCACTTTGTGGGGTGGCTCTCCCTTCATGTAGACAGGTTCTTGTTTCATCATTTCTCCGGTGGCCCAGCAGGCCCAACAGGGACATGTCCATCACGGTGGTGTGTTACATCATGTCAGATGGCAATCAAATGCGCTGTTAGCATAAGCTGACAGGAAGGCTCAAGCAATCTGCTTATCTGGATGCCACCCTTGCTGAGTAAAGGGTCATTATCAGAATTATTCACACAGAATTATAGCAGTTGGAAGTCTGCAGATTATTTATTACATCACCCTCATTTTAGTCACTCAGCACAGATGGAACCACCTCAAAGGAGCCTGACTCCCGTCTCCCCCTTTCCCTCTCCCCCTCCCTCCCTCCCGTTTCCTGCCACATTAGCGGCTTACCCCAGTACCAGTAGCAGCAGAAGCAGCCAGGAGTGTGAAGCTACCTTAGGTCAGCCTCAGGTGTGGCTTTTTCTGTGCCCAGGATCCCTTTTCTGAGTTCTGGCACCTGTGTGAGCAGCTACACACCAGGAGGCGTCTGGATAAGGAGGGCTTGGGATGCTTCCCAATTAGACCCATTCCTGGAGTGGTCTTGCCAACCTTGGTAACAAAATGTCAAAACAAGGTATTTAATTGACCTGTTAAATTTCAAATCTGGCTTCCACAGCTGTTGCCTGTTTCATAGACATCTTGCAAAGGAAAAGATACTTTCCTTTGCAAGATACTATGAAAAGTATTCGTAGGAGAAGGCACCTGCAGGAATCCATAGACCCTCCAGAATGTCCCCAGCTTGCTATCATGTGTTAACCTTGGTCTCCACCCTCACCACTCCCCTCCTGCACCTCTTCTTCCAACAAGCCTACACCTGCAATCCAAATACACTCAGAGTTCACCAAACACATGCCTATTCCCAGGCAAAACCCAACACAATTGATGGTAGCAGCTGTGGAATGAGGCAGTAATACAGAATGTGATTAGCAAGGTGCATTCAAACGCGTGGTCTTCTTTATTACTACCATCCAATAATAGCACATA
>NW_012101321.1:14122-25251 GCF_000951045.1 Mandrillus leucophaeus | reverse complement strand
TGATATTATTTCTGAGGACTCTGTTCTGTTCCATTGGTCTATATCTCTGTTTTGGTACCAGTACCATGCTGTTTTGGTTACTGTAGCCTTGTAGTATAGGAAAGAGAACTCTTTAACTGATTTACTGATTTATTTTAAATAAGTTTCAAATTCTAGCTCTATACTATTTTAAACAATGCTCCAGAACCAGGCAGTAATTCCCAGCCTGTCTCTGGGCTCGGCTGCTCCAGAAAATGATGCCCTTGGAATGTGGTGATTTGGGTTGTGTTGCACAAAAGGAGGACTCAGTTTGTCAACTCTTTAGGTTCTGAGGGGGCCAGATGTTCCCCCTTGTTATTCCAGGCCTGGAGGCCAGAAAGTCAAAGAGTGTTGGGCTGCAAGGGATTCTGAATGTGTCTGGTTGAACTTCTAATTATCCAGAGTGGTGGAGGTCTATGCAGACATAGACCTTGTGTATGCTATTGTGAGGGCTGCCATCATGAAATAGCACACCCTGCTGGCTTAAACAGCAGCGATGTCTTGCCTCTCAGTTCTGGAGGATACCAGTCCAAGGGTGCTGCCTCCTGAGGGTTATGAGGGGACTGTCTCCTTGGCTTATGGATGGACAACTTCATGCTCACATGGCATTCTTCCTGTAAATTTCCCCTTTTACAAGGGCATCAGTCAAGTTGGACTAGGGCCCCCCTCATGACCTCTTTTTAACTTCATTACCTCTGTAAAGACTCTAAGTCCAAAGAGTCCCATTTTGAGGGCTGAGCTACTAGAAAGCCGATATATATATCTGGGGGGGACACAAGTCAACCCACCATACTCTGGTTCTCCTGACCTCTCATCCAGTTGTGTTTCTGCTCCCAAGGTGGGGCCTCGGTACCACCACCTCATAATTTTTCTGTCAAACCTTTCCAGTGGCTGAGTACATTTGACGAACTCTTGCTTCCATGGCTAAGGGGAAGTACTTGACATTTGAGAAGTCATGAGGTCAGACGGGGGAGGGAGTCCTGAACCGGCCCCAGGTAAAGGAGTGCTCCGCGGTGCGGGGTCTTCCCCTTGTCCTCTCTCTAAGCCAGTCTGTGGCAGTGGCCTCTGCATTCCAGAAGAAGGCTGCAGCACAGCAAGTGGCCCCCAGGATCCCCCCTGAGGATGCCTCTTCTTGGGCACTTAGAGGTTATTCCAACAAAAATAAACGAAATGGTCCTGCAGTGCCCTGGGTGTAACTCTGCTCTTTCTCCTTATTAGCTGGAGTCCAGCTGCATTCGGCCTCTTGAAACAGCAAACTGATGAGTGGTGCCATCCTTTGACTTTTGCAAATGGGGATTCATTGGTGACCCCTCTAGCATTAAATATGATGTCCAGGCAAGTAAGTGATAAGGAGTTGTCCTCCTTTCTCCCCTTGCTAGCCCCAAACAAGGAAACCCAAACCAATTCGTGCTGAGAAAACTTTTCCTCTCCGTGGCACCCATTCCTTCCTCCACACCCTGGCCCCCTCCCGCACCAGGTTACTCCTGATCTGTGAGGTGAACAACTCCTCTGAGCTGGGTTCCTGTTTCATCTTCTTCCTGTTAATTAGTGTGAACTGCCCGTTTCGGAGAAGTGCCCGACTATTTATTTCAGACCAGGCAAGTCTAAACACAGCTCTACCAACCACAGCAGGAGACAGAAGTGGTAAAGTTTCTTCGTTCATGCAGACGAGAGCCATGGGCACGGGGCCGGCACCAGGAAGAAGCACGTTCATTCATCGGGTGTGAAGCTCAGGGTCTTAGGGCTCCTCACTGTAGGGCCAGCCTTACCAGCAGGCAAAACCGTGGCTCTCCACAGTTGAGGGGCTTCAAGCAGGGTCTACTGCCCAGAGCCATGTGTCACAACTTGTCACCCCCTCCCCAGATGACACGATTGGACACTCTATGCTTTGGCTCCTACAGGTTTTACAGAGCCCCTCCCCGGTAATGTGGAAATCCTCTGAAAGAGTATTTCATCCGAGCAAGCAAGGCTTTCCAGAATTGAGACACGCCCCCACACCTGGGTCAGGATGGGCCACGGCCCTCCCTCCGGAGAGAGAAGCGGGTGAAGGGGATGGAGTGGGGAGGAGGGACTCCAGGGAAGAACTTCACTCAGTTGGGAATTTTGCTCAGGGATGGCCTTGCTCTGTGGCTGCTGATTGAAAAATGTCAAGTTGGGGTCACTTTAGTCATTGCCATCTGTCAGGGAGGACAAAGGCCAGTCTGTGGTCAGGGAGCCCAAGGGGAGAGGTTGCACTTGGGGAAGGGTGAGTCTGTAATGCACTTGTCTGGTAAAAACGGTCTTTAGTCAATGAAGAAGGTTTTAAATGAGAAAAGAAACCGGCCAGGCAGGATCTTTATATGTTTTCTATGTACTGCAGAAAATTCATGAGGAAAAAAAATAGGATTTCTTGGGCATTTTTTCCTTTCAAGAACCTTCTAAAACGTTACAGCCCAAACAGCTCTTTCTTTTTCTCAAGCTGTGAAGACCTCAGGGGGTGCTCCCTCTCTGGGCTTCGTGGTCAGGATGTTATAAAACTTGGGGCTGAGGACTTTACACTGGGACAAGCCTTTAAAAGAGGCCCGCCGTGCTTTGGAAGTTCGGGTGTTCTCCAGCTTTCCCAAGTCAGGCAGACTGCTTCCCTGCAGCCTACAGATCAGGAGGCAGGGCTCCTTTGTGTGAGGAATTTGCATCTGAGGCAAAGATTTATAGTAAACGGCCACCAGATGGTGCCTTAGTCCTCCTCAAGCTAATAATCTGGCTTGCTTTGTTCTCTTTGCTGATGAAAGCTGACATTTCACGGGAAGAACAGTCAATCCCTGGAAGATGCTGGGACCAAAGGAGCCACAAGTATTATTTTATTTGTTCAGCCTGACAAGACTCCAAGCTCATAAACGTGGGGGAGCCACAGTCATTGACCTAGAGCTAACATAAGTGCTTATTTCTTCACACAGTGGGATGCAACGATTAAGACCGTATCAGCTCTCAACATGCAGGCGGACCTGACTCAGTGCTAATTGCTCCCAACAAGCGTATAGCTGACTTCTAGCTCTCAGAGGGTTTGGGTGACCTTGCTATAGGGGGAGATAAATGCTTCATTCTTTACACTGGCTTTCTAAATAAATCATTTCAGTTTAATTTTTTTTTTTTAATTATCTTTTGGAGACCAATATTGGGGTTTTTTTCTCTTTCACTAAGAAAACAAGAATTTAATTTGGAAAACTCAGTTGTAAATGAACATAGTGACCTTTATAATTTTCTTTTCCTTAGCAAACTTCTTTTACTGCTTTTCCGAAAGCCTAAAGTTAGCCAGGATTATGACAGTTATAATTTCTCACTCCATGAGAGTTTAATGAAATGACTTGAACTCCCCACAGACGTTTCCAAAATCTGGAGAGCGGCTGTGAGTTTACATTGCAGTATGGGGAGAAGTAAGAACAATGCCTTTGGAATTTGGAATCCTTGTACCCCGGTGAAATAGTCCTGCTCATCTCCCTGCATTTCACTTTCTCTCCATGGCAACGTTTGATGTGGGCTATCACCCAGTTTTATTATTTAGTCTGCATGCACACACACACTCACACACTCACCCGTAGGGAGAGGACTAGGATAGAAGAATCCATCGCCACTTTTACCCTTCATTTCCCAAGTCCTGAGGCATCACTGTCTCATTTCCACCCTCAGGGTTTATCTCAGAGTGTGGGAACGAGGCAGGCCACTGCTGGGGTGACCAGGATGTCCCTGACCCCACCAGCAGGGAAAAGTGAACACACCAAGGACAGCCCCTGCTCCTTCTCATTGGCTGAGTTTGTCAGAGCATGCATGTGGCCAGACCATCCATGGTTCCGTGACGTCTCCCTGAAGATGCCATCTGTGGGCTCAAAAGCTGGATCTATGGGAAGCCAGTCCTGGGCTGTGCATCTGTCACAAACTGTGTCTTCATTTTGCCAGGCTAAGTTCAGTTCATTCTTATTTTCACACATCCAGTTGGGTGCTACCAGTGAGAGGCCTCACTGGAGCTTCACGGAGTGGGTTTGGGTTGCTATTGGCAGCAGTTCAGTCTTTCGCTGATCACGAACATCCACCTTGGGATGCCATGCACCTACTTCTTTACCTGTAGTTACTTTGAATGTTGGTTCCAACACACCATTTGCAGGAACAGAGCCTCCAGGAACTGGTGGTGTGAGACCCCAGGGTCTCCTGTGTTACTTGTCAACTAAGCAGTACAGCTGCAGCTGATGGAAATACGTGCCCATAGGCATTCGACCAACTGGTTAAACTCTTGACTCTGCCACCTTAGAAGTTTTGTGGCTCTACACCAATTACTACTGGGAACAAGTTTCCACTCCATTCCCACGCCACAGTCAGACAGGGTTGAGGGGGATAATAGGTCTTCGCCCTGCAGCCCGAGCAACCCGGTTGCACCGCTGGCTGCCCGCCACCTTGTGGTAGACGGAGGTAAAGCAGCCCCCTGAGGAGAATTGCCTGAGTTTGGTGCAGGAGGGACTTTTTAAGTGATTCAATCTTGTGCTGTCATTTTCACTGGAGGAAATTCAGGCTTAGAGACGATGGCAGGCTTGTCTGAGCTCTCACAGTGGTAGAGTCCGGTGGTTAAGAGCAAGCATTCTGGCGTCTTAGTGTCTGAATCCTGCCTTGGCAGTCAGGAGCTAGTGTAACCTTGGAGGAATTTCGTAACTTCTCAGTAATCACTTTTCTTATCTATGAAATGAAGGAAATCATGCTCATTACCTCAAGGGTTTTTAAGCAGATTAAATTAGGCGGCGCATGTGGAAGTGCTTAGTCCTGTGCCTGACCCCGGTAAGGGACACATCTCTAGAGGACTGTCTTCACCCTCGAGCTATTTACCTGTATTTGTAATGCCCCCCTACGATGGGTGACACTGCATACATTCCCCATTTAGATCTGAAAGTAGGAGTGAGGAATCCAAAGACCACTGAAGAAAGCAGTGAAAGATATTTTGCGTTTGAATGGAACTTTAGACTTTGGTTATGGAGTGAAGGAAGAGTGCAAATGACATTTTAATGCCAACATGGCTCAAATTCATTGTCATAGATTGAAGGTGTTGGGTATTCTGAAAATGTTTGTTAGATGAGGAAAGGGGAAGGGGCCTGAGCAGAGGGCCTGTGGTCAGGAGTGGTCCCTATCTCAGGAGAGAGAGGCTGGAAGGGAAACTCAGAGAAAGTCTCATTTTACACTATCCACAGTTGCCCAGAAGACCAGCTGGGAACCCTTGCAGTAGAAATCTACCTGGCTGCCTCTATTTTTGTAACAATGACATTTAGAAAGACCAGGTACTTATTCCTATAGATGCCGTATTCTTTAAGCAAGTGTGGACACCTTTATCCTGTTTGAGACTGGACCGGCAGTTCTGTTGAAAATAGGACAGGTGAGGCTTGCCAGGAGCTAGGGAAACAAGGAGGGAGAAAAAGAAACAAATACCTTGACTTTCTCCCCCTTCTCTCTAATTTACTAACAGTGTGTGTCCCACAGTCATGATCTAAGTCAGAGCTAGCGGGTAAGGAGCCCGATTGAAGCAGATTATGGATGCCTTCCTCCCAGAGCACAGAGCAGGGCAGAACTGGATCTCAGAACATAGAGGAACACGCACAGCCAATGGCTTATACATATGCATCCGAAAATATTTGGGTGACTTATATTCAACTCTACTTCTCTCAATTTGAAGAGGTTCCTCATTTGTAATACTGTATTTCTAATGGTATTACCAAAAAAATTGTGGGTTTTTTTGTTGTTGCTTTTTCTCCTCTCCTCTCCCAACCCCGTCTCTGCTCTTCTTCACCTTTTTGTGGCGGTTCTCACTCAATATCCAATATGACTGGGGTTAACAGAAACGTGGATGGATGTAAAGAGACAAACACAACTTTCTAGAATTTTCCCCTTCCTATGCTATTGCCCAACCCCAGCATGTTCTCGTGCCTGCTGACGATGCTGATGCCTATGGTGAGTTAAGGAGGAAAAGGGAGAGTCACAGAGAGAGAAGATGGCTTGATGGTGTCTGGACCTGCCGTTGGCATCATAGGTATGATGCCTTCACTCCCTTTCTTCCTGGCTGTAGATCCATTTAATCGATAATACGTATTAAGCATATAATTTGTGCCAGACACCGTGTCAAGCACTGATGAATAATGCACAGCCCTGCCCACGGGGATCTTACAGTCTATATTCTCCAGGTGCTTATGATGAACTGCAGTGTTTATGATGCACTGCAGTTCACATTGACCACACAGTGAGATAAACTCAGCACAGAGGCACTCCCAGGCACAGAGAGAGGTGGAAAAGTCAGGGAAGGCCTCCTGGGTTACTGACTCTTAGCCACAGAGTTAGAGGCCAAGAGATTAACAAGTGAACAGAGAGGAGGGCAGGCAGAATGCACTTGGCAGAAAGAGATCTTGGCAAAGGGATAAAAATCATGATGTGTTTGGGGTTCATTCTGGATGAGTGAGGCAAGGAAATGTGTAGGCAGCTGCCAGAGGAGATTTGGAGAAGTGCGCAGGCCTCAGAGCAGGGAGGACGTGAGGGCTTAAGAGGAGTTCAATTTTATTCCGAAGGCCATGGGATGGCGTCAAGAGTTTTTGTAAGAGACTAGCTAGGCCAACACCATGTCTAGAGCAATCGTAGTGGCAATAGCATGGAGTCTGAAGGGGCTGGAGAAATGGAAGAAGGTTCTTCCAGTAAACTGGGCAGTCAGTGACAAAATCCTGACCTGAGCTAGCAGCAGGAAGAGATGAAGTGGGGTGTTGCAGTCTATAAAGAGAGGCCAACGATAGGTGGCGTCCTGGAACATCAGCCTCAGGTTCTGCCTCATGTAATGTGCTTTTCCAACTGTACTACTTTGTGAATTTTGCTACCTGTTTCAGTTAAATGCAACATGCAGAGGGAAGAAAACTCTTTCTGGATGAATGTCTACTCTTTTCAGAACACAGAGCCTCTATTGTCTACTTTCTACACAAATTTCTACTGGATATCAAAGAAGCCTTTCAGAGCTTGTTCTGGGAGATGCTAAGTCCCATAAAACCTCGCTGGAATGAAATGTAGAAGCAGCACCGAGAGGGGCCGGTGCAGCAGGCTCAGGTCTAGGGTATGACACGTTCCCTACATATGCCCTAGCTATGCCCTAGGTATACCATACATATGCTCTACATGAACCCTACATATGCCCTAGATATACCCTACATATGCCCTAGATATGCCCTAGGTATACCATACATAGGCTCTACATAAGCCCTATGTATAACCTACATATGCCCTAGATATGCCCTAGGTATACCATACATGTACTCTACATAAACCCTACATATACCCTACATATGTCCTAGATATGTTCTAGGTATGCCTTACGTATGCCCTTCCTATGCCCTACATATACCCTATGTATGCCCTAGATATACCCTAGATATACCCTACATATGCCCTATATATACCCTATGTATGCCCTAGATATGCCCTAGGTATATCATACATAGGCTGTACATAAGCCCTATGTATACCCTACATATGCCCTAGATAGGCCCTGGATATACCATACATAGGTTCTACATAAACCCTACATATACCCTACATATACCCTAGATATATCCTAGGTATACCTTACGTATGATCTAGTATGCCCTATGTATGCCCTAGATATACCCTACATATACCCTACATATGCCCTAGATATGCCCTAGATATACCCTATATATGCCCTAGATATACCCTACATATGCCCTAGATATACCCTAGATATACCACACATATGTTCTACATAAACCCTATATATGCCCTAGGTATGCCCTAGATACATTCTAGGTATGTCCTACATATGAACTAGTATGCCTTATGTATGCCCTAGATATACCCTACATATGCCCTGCATATACCCTACATCTGCCCTAGATATACCCTATCTATGCCCTAAACATATCTTAGATAAACCTTATATATGCCCTACATACACCCTAGATATACCCTATATATGCCCTAGATATGCTCTGCATATGCTCAGATGTTTTTGAGTGTGGGCATCAATGCAGATCATCTCCTTAAGTGTGGCAGAAGGGACCCTGGTTCCTTTTTGTTTTTACTGCCTCCCATCTTTAACTAGACGACTTTCTTTTTAGGTTCTTCCTGTGAGTTGACGTGGAAAGCTAAGATGAACGCATTTTGCACAAACTGACTCGACAAGCTCACCTGGTTTATCACTGAGTGGCTGGGTGTCAAACTCTTGGCTTACGCCCCGGAGATTGGATGCTGCTTTCATTTATAGAAAAGAACTGTTTGGAAATGAGGGCTGAGGCTCCTGGTCATTTTCTTTGGCTGCTTCTTCCCAAATATGATGAGATGCCTCAGGTGGACAGTTTTGGAGCTACCTACAGCCTGTACACAGGAGGGCTTACCACATCTGTAAATTTTGAATCTGAGTTAAAACTGGCTGACCTCTGAATCAGAAAGTTTTGTTTTGGAAGTACTGACTTAATTTCTGTTCCAGTGATAAATAGCAAGATTAAAGCTATAGCTGAGGATTCTGGCAGTACATGTTTTTAAAAACCTAAGTGACAATGAAATAGCTTAATGAACTAGTAAATTTCTTTGCAGGAAGTGTAAGACTTGTAAAATCATTGAAGAAAAGCTTTAAGATAGCATATAAATACAGTATGCATTGTTAAAGTGTGTTTAATTATGCCAGTAGATTGTTATTTTAAAGCAATTCCAAAGACAGTTATATAGGTTACTCATAATAAAGGTAATTACAATACTGATGCTTTGAAATAAGAAGTGTTATGTTTTTTAAGAGTGTAATTATGTTCCTGAATGAGCCTATGTAGAGAAAGGCAAAAGAACATAAGGGCCTCTACTTGAAGCCTTCAGCTGCTGAGTTAGAATTTGCAAGTCAAAATGTATTTGCACCTGATTCTCAGAACACACAAAAAAGTCACGAAAGCTTACTTTAAGGAGAAATTCTAAAGATTATTAGCAATTTTTTTAGAGTAAACCAGGGGGAAGGAAAACAAAGCAGGGAAACCAAGTGAGACTTGCAATTTTGTCTACCACATGTAAATGTGCAGATGGTTGACATATCTAAAGCAATCCTGGCAAAGGTCTTGCATGCATCATCCCAGTAAGCACATTTATAACAGGCAGCCCATGTACCTGGCTCGACACAGGATGCAAAACATGTATTAGACGTGGCTTATTCCAGACCTGGTCCCTGGCTTCAAGCTAATTCACCATGCAGTTGGCAACATAAGACACACACCCAACAAGTGGACACACAAGTGCAGGCATACAATTAACGCCACCGAGCAGCCTTGCCTGTGATCTGAATACATCCCTTTCCTCTTTGGGAACTGAAACCACATGATGAAGCATTTCAGGCACAACAAATGGGTGACAGAGGCATAATAGGCCTGACTTTAAAGTTATCTTAAAACACCTTCTGTATTTTGGCTTCATCTTTCATAAAGGCAGAATCAGAACACTTTCCACTACATATGTCTTCTCTTTGCTTTCTCTTAGTGTGGACAATGATGCTGGCTGAACTTAGAGGGGTTTGGAGACAACGAATCTCTGGTTAAGCAAGGTCACAAATAAGGGTTGTTACAGTTGAGGAAAGAGAGGTTATCAGTTTTGGCTAAACCCAAAACAGCAGCGGTCTCATGTAAAAGAAGACTGAAGGCAGGTAGTCTACGCCCATGCTTCAAGGACCAAAGCTGCTTCTTTCCTGCTGTTCCACCAACCCTCACCATGAGGCTTCCACCTCATTGCTTCAAGATGGCTGCATGGGCTCCAGCCATTATGTCTGGATTTTAGCCAGCAGGAAAGAGGGTGGAGAGAAGAAGGGCATGCCCCTCACTTTAAGGTTGCTTCTTAAAAGTCTCACACAGTTCCACCTGCATCCCGTTAGCCAGAAATTAGTTGTATGACTCACCTAGTTGCAAGGGAGGCTAGAAAATGTGGTCTTTATTCTGGGCAGCCACGTGCCCAGCTACACACCAGGGGCTCTGTTGTGAAGCAACAAGGGGAGAACAGATATTAGGGGGTCACTGTCATAAGGAATTAGCCAAAGGTACGAATGCATGAAGGAGCCTGGGCACTGTTATTTGAATTGGCACACTTTCTCTGCTTGTCTGGAAAAGGAAGTTGCACCTGTGTTAGCAGAGGGCAAAGACCAGCAATGCTCACCTGGCGCCAACCAGTACAGGAAAACAGCTCCCCTATGGCGCCAGCCAGCCTCCTGTCTGGCTCGATAGGTTTGCAATTATGTCTTTATTAAGGGAGAGCCAAATTCTGATGTCTATTCTCACTTTTTCTTCCACAGATCACTTATAAATCCTATTCTCCGTGATTTCATTCCAGACCAGAACCCACTGGAAACCTCCAGGTGCTGCTGCGAGGAGGAGCTGGAACCCTTCTCCTCCAGGTGCTGGCTCATGCTGCTGTAGTTCTCGTCTGTAGAGGACGTGGACCATCCAGGGAATCACCTGCAGCTGACAGAGGAAACCCTGAAGCCCACCAGGCCTGTAGAGACTGGGGAAACACCAGTGCCTGAGGATAGTGGCTTAACTGCCAGAGAACATGGGGCTGAGGTGGAGCCTGGATGACTCTTCTGCCTCTGAGCAATGCTGCTTGCCCTGCTCACAACAACAGTGAGTTTTGACAACACTTCCACAGTGATTTCAATGCTCCTGACTCCATGCACAACTTTTTATGTACACTGGCTCATTTGAGCCTCCCCACAACCCTTTGAAGTTGGTACTATTATTAACTGTTGGAGTAGACTTAAGTAACTGTCTCCAAAGAGATCAGATCCAAATTCCTAGAACCTGTCAAATGTGACCTTATATGGAAAAAAGATCTTTGCAAGTGTTATTAATTTAAAAATCTTGAGGTAGGGGTGTTACCCTGAGTTATTCAGGTGGGCCCTAAATGCCATCAAGAGTGTCCTTATAAGAGAAATGTGGGGCATTATGGATGCACAGAAGAGGAGAATGCAATGTGACCGTGGAGGCAGAGACTGGAGGGCTGCAGCCTAAGCCAAGAGCCAAGGAATGCTGGCTCAGCTGGAAGCTGGGCCAGGCAAGGCAAGGATTCTCCCCTTAGCGACTCTGCAGGGA
>NW_012101321.1:11279-12072 GCF_000951045.1 Mandrillus leucophaeus | reverse complement strand
GAGCCGTGAGCTCCTTCCTACCGTCCTAGGGCCGCCGGGCCGCCGCGGGCCTGCTGAGCCCGAATGCGTCTGTTACCAGAGTGGAGAGTCTACCTTCGTCTCACATGTGCCACAAAGGATGGCATGGCCCGGGAGTGCCCCACCACGTGGCTTTCACCCCCTGCAAAGCCGGACCTCGCCCAGTGACACAGTGTCAAGCCCGCAGCTCTCCAAGGAGGAAGACGGCCCAGGCTGGGGGCATGCCTTCAGCCGCGGCCTCTGATCCCTTGGCCAAGCAGGAGAGAACTAGTAGCAGCCTGAGGAGCTGGCTGGCTGGGAGCCTCAGGGAATCGCACAACCTTGCTCCCAGCTCACGCGCAAGATGTGGACAGCTCTTGTGGTCATTGGGATTTTCTCCTTGTCCTTATCGGAAAGTCATGCGGCATCCAATGATCCACGCAACTTCGTCCCTAACAAAATGTGGAATGGGTTAGTCAAGAGGAATGCATCTGTGGAAACAGTTGATAATAAAACGTCGGAGTAATAAAACTTCTGCCTAACCACGGCAGCAACTTCTCCTGTCACATTGACCAAAGGGACTTCGGCAGCCCACCTCAACTCTACGGAAGTCACAACAGAGCACACAAGCAGGACAGACTTGAGTGAACCAGCAACTTTAGGAAGTGCAGCTGATGGTGCGGCCTCGTGTACGACTGCAGCCTCCAGTGCTCCCACGACTGAGGCCTTTAGTGCTCCCACGACTGCAGCCTCCAGTGCTCCCACGACTGAGACCTCCAGTGCTCCCACGACTGAG
>NW_012101321.1:0-7319 GCF_000951045.1 Mandrillus leucophaeus | reverse complement strand
TGAGAGGGAGTTTCGCTCTTGTTGCCCAGGCTGGAGTGCAGAGGCACCATCTCAGCTCACCGCAACCTCCGCCTCCTGGGTTCAAATGATTCTCCTGCCTCAGCCTCCTAAGTAGCTGGGATTACAGGTGCCCACCACCACACCCGGCTAATTTTTATATTTTTAGTAGAGACGGGGTTTCACCATGTTGGCCAGGCTGGCCTCAAACTCCTGACCTCAGGTGATCTGCCTGCCTCAACCTCCCAAAGTGCTGCGATTACAGGTGTGAGCCACCATGCTGGGCATTATTATCTCCTTTAAAAGGTAAATGGTACAGAAAGGATAGAGGCAGGGAACTCGGGTCTGCAGATAGCTGGTACAGAGACCTTTCCACTAATTCTCCAGTCTTGCTACAAAACCTACTTCTGCACTCCAGCTTCCCACTGAAAAGACCTCAGAATCAACATGACTGTCAACTCTTGCAAATCAGCACTCCCAAAATGCTCAGGTGTCCTTTCAAAATGCCTGCCCTTTGGCTGTGCTTTCATTCCATCTCCATTCTCCCTCTCCACGTTTTCACCTCGGTCTGCATTGATATTTTTCTCTTCCCCACAAAGAAAACTAGATCTAGTCATAGCCAGTAGAGACAGTGCTGTGAGAAAGTAATTACAAGACCTGAAAGATATATATGTTTTCCTAAACTTTGGAAATGCAGGGGGATGACAGAGGAAGAGTGTATATGTGTGTTGTATATAAGTATATGTGTTTTGATAAATATAATTTTCTGAATTATCAGAATAGGCTAGATTAAATAGACTAGATTAAGTTACTTATCCAAGCTCATACAATTTCAAATTGACCTCCAAATTTCAGTGACTCATTACAGTAGTTTTTTCTTATTCATGCCCCTGCCAATGTGGGCTGTGGGTAGAGAAGTCCTCTGCTCCGTATGGTCACTCAGGAGTCCAGGCTGATGGAGCACTGCTGGTCACTGTGGCAGAGAGACAATGCCCTTTGTCCAAGAGCACACAGCACATTGTCACTGTATTCACAGCACATTGTCCATGCCTAACTGCAAGGGGGCTAGGAAGTCGGGGAGGGCACGTGGCTATTTGGTGAGCCAGAAATATCTCTGCTACAGTGACATAGAGAATTGAAATGTATTCCTTTTCTGTCCTAGAATAGCTTCACAGGGGAAAAAGGGTCTGAGCCATAGGAATTCAGAGCTGCAGAAATATGAATGAACTGCTTCCATTCATATTTATGTCCATTCATTAAGTATAAAGGATATTATCAGACTTGCATTGCCTTTTATGTTTCTACCGTAAGTACTTCCACCTATATTCTGACAGATTTTTAAAAATCAAGAAGATACCTTTTCTCCTTAATTTTTCCTGAAACAACAGGCAGACTTTATCCTAATTAGGACAAGCAATATGTGAAAGCTAAAGTTTCCTCCTGTGCCACGCTCTGGGGGTGGGGGTAGAGATCGTCCGCACTTGTTCACCAGTGTGTCACTCCTACCCTCCCCTGCTCTCCTCAGCCAGCCGCTCCCTCCCCACAGCTGTCCGTTAGCATGTATTCAGTCCTGGCTGAAATCTGATAACTGGGTTTGCAATTCGTTTTTTGAATGGAAGGTACAAAAAGCACTAAACCTGAAACTTAGAAGTAAAAGAGACTTTTTTTGTATGCCACCACGAACTGCTTGAAATCGTGTCCCCAGATCCTCTTTTCCCTCCAGTTTGCAGAGTCCCAGTTAAAGCATGGCTCCTCTGAGCACTGAGGACTTGGTAAAAGGACTCTCAGAGGCAGTGGAGACAGTTCTGCTCTGCATCTAATTCGGGCCAAAGGAGTCAAGTGTCTGTGACCTTGACGCTGGGGATGGGGTGTGGAGTTATTTCCCAGGACACCTGATTCCCATAAACCCCAGTCATACCTTCTACTGAATAAATGATAGCACAACCCTCATGTGGGGCCCTGCAAGACGTTCTGATGTTTGGACTAGAAATTGCTGAATTTAGAATGGCGGATTTCCAGATCTGTGATTCTAAAAGAGAAAAGAGTCAAGAAAAAAAAGGGGGGAGCTTCTCGGAAATAAAATTCCAAGCAGAGAAATATGAACGAGCCGGGGGCCTGAGCAGGGCGCGCTGCCCGGAGCTGCCTAGATTGCGCTGCCGGCCACGTCCCCGCGCCGAGCCGTGAGCTCCTTCCTACCGTCCTAGGGCCGCCGGGCCGCCGCGGGCCTGCTGAGCCCGAATGCGTCTGTTACCAGAGTGGAGAGTCTACCTTCGTCTCACATGTGCCACAAAGGATGGCATGGCCCGGGAGTGCCCCACCACGTGGCTTTCACCCCCTGCAAAGCCGGACCTCGCCCAGTGACACAGTGTCAAGCCCGCAGCTCTCCAAGGAGGAAGACGGCCCAGGCTGGGGGCATGCCTTCAGCCGCGGCCTCTGATCCCTTGGCCAAGCAGGAGAGAACTAGTAGCAGCCTGAGGAGCTGGCTGGCTGGGAGCCTCAGGGAATCGCACAACCTTGCTCCCAGCTCACGCGCAAGATGTGGACAGCTCTTGTGGTCATTGGGATTTTCTCCTTGTCCTTATCGGAAAGTCATGCGGCATCCAATGATCCACGCAACTTCGTCCCTAACAAAATGTGGAATGGGTTAGTCAAGAGGAATGCATCTGTGGAAACAGTTGATAATAAAACGTCGGAGTAATAAAACTTCTGCCTAACCACGGCAGCAACTTCTCCTGTCACATTGACCAAAGGGACTTCGGCAGCCCACCTCAACTCTACGGAAGTCACAACAGAGCACACAAGCAGGACAGACTTGAGTGAACCAGCAACTTTAGGAAGTGCAGCTGATGGTGCGGCCTCGTGTACGACTGAGACCTCCAGTGCTCCCACGACTGAGGCCTCCAGTACGACTGCAGCCTCCAGTGCTCCCACGACTGCGGCCTCCAGTATGACTGCAGCCTCCAGTGCTCCCACGACTGCGGCCTCCATTATGACTGCAGCCTCCAGTGCTCCCACGACTGCAGCCTCCAGCACTCCCGCGACACTCGTACCCATCACGCCCATATCCACATCCACTACCGCCACTGGGCATCCATCTCTCAGCACAGCCCTGGCACAAGTGCCAAATAGCAGCACGGTGCCAAGAACAGCAACCCTGGCCACGTTGGCCACACATGCTCAGACTGTGGCCACCACAGCAAACATGGGCAGCCCCATGAGCACTCGGCCAAGTCCTTCCAAGCACATGCCCAGTGACATCATGGCAAGCCCTGCAGCCCCTACGCGTCCCCAGGCACAAGGTCCCATTAGCCAGGTGTCAGTGGACCAGCCTGTGGTTAACACAACCCCAGAGCCCACCCCCAACCTCACAGTGGTGACCACCACCAAGGCACAAGCCAAGGAGCCAACTGCCAGCCCAGTGCCAGTGCCTCACACCAGCCGAACCCCTGAGGTGGAGGCCACGTCCCCCACGACACAGCCAAGCCCCACGCCATACACCCAGAGAGCCGCTGGGCCAAGCACACCCCAGGCACCGGAGCAGGTAGCGACTGAAGCCACACCAGGTACTGATTCCACTGGGCCAACACCCAGGAGCTCAGGGGGCCCTAAGATGCTAGCCATGGACTCCTGCCAGCCCAGCACCCAAGGCCAGTACCTGGTGGTCACCACTGCGCCCCTCACCCAGGCCGTGGTGGACAAAACTATCCTCCTGGTGGTGCTGTTACTCGGGGTGACCCTTTTCATTACAGTCTTGGTTCTGTTTGCCCTGCAGGCCTATGAGAGCTACAAGAAGAAGGACTACACCCAGGTGGACTACTTAATCAATGAGATGTATGCGGACTCGGAAATGTGAGGGGGCGGGGCCTGGCGGGAAGCTGGGCCCCTTCCTTGTCCTTTCGTTTTGCCTTTGAGACCAAACCAAGTACTTCCAAATTCTTTTGGTGCAATTTAGGAGATATGCCAGATGCTTAAACACATTTAATTGCTGTCAGGTTAATTCCATGATCACTAAAGAGTTGCTACTTTTTTCAAAAAAAAAAGAAATATAAATGAGTCTATTGTTGGGGAAAGGGCACCTTTGGAAGCTGATGTGTGTCCTGCTGGTTCTGCCCTGTGGTCTCTCTTTCTTGATCAGGCCTGCTTCCTCCTGGTGTTCCGCAGGCCTGGAGTGAGGTCCTGTTCCGGTCCTCATCAGACCTACACCCGCCATGCTTTTGGTTTCTCTCTTCTCCAAATCCCTGGCTGAGTTGGACAGTCCTGAGGCTCAATTTTTTTCCTGCCATTCCTACAAATCTGCATCCAACCCCTCGGGCATAAGGTATTTTATTGGCAATTCACTGAGAAAAACAGAAGAGGGTCAGACATATGCAATGATGGAGAAATCCCAGAGGTGGCCAACATCTCAGGGCCTCAGAGCAGCCATTCCCAGAGGGGACAGCAAGGTCGGCTGCCCCCTGTCCCTGCCCCCTCCTTTATTGTCCCGTTTGCTCCACCACAGCCTCCCCCTGCTCCAGCACCTGGGTGGCTCTCCTCGGGATGGGAGTGGCTGTCCAGGTGTGGAAGGCAGTAGTGAAAGCACAGGTGCCGTTGGAGTGTCCCAGATGATGATTCACATCTCAGGGAACTTCAGATGAGAGGTTTAACTTCAATGAAAGATTTTTCTCCCCAAGGGAAAGTCACCTTCAGGTGCTTCCTCATAGGACCTTAATGGATAGATACACGCTACAGAGGGCCCATCAGGGAGCTCACATTTTAAAGGTGGGAGGAGGGAGGCAGAACAGAACAGCACGATAAAGAGGCCATGGGACCTTCAGCCTAAGTGGTACTTGCTAACTCAGATGCCCAGAGCAGGCCAGGCAACAAGACAGAGCTGCCCTGGGTCCATATGGCATCTCTGTGTCATTGATGCAATGGGGACGTTCTTCTGGGACAGGCATCCCCATGTTCGGGCCACTACTCAGCAAGCAGAGCCTGAGCACCTTCCAGGCCCCGGTACCATGGCAAGGAGCCTCGCACATGACACACCTGCTCTCTGTGTGCGGTGCCCGGGTATGGCAGCAGGGAGGACCGCGGAGTTTGCTTTCACTAGGGCTGTCACTCAGCCACATGCCCTATAGGCCTGACGTTGTCAGATCTTTCCATTTTGCAAGAGACACTAAGGTTCAGACTGTAATAGGAACTCTCCTGATTTATAAACATAGGCGGCTGTTTAAAATATTTTAAACATCACGTGGGCCCAATGAAACAATGAGTAGCTTCCGAAGCAGAAGGTCAGGAAGTCCAGGCCCCAAGTGTGCTCAGGCTTGAGGGAAAGCCCTTAAGGTGACAGCGGTGGGATTCTAGAGTGTGAGGCAGAGAAGAAAGGCAAGCGAAGAAGCTCTAGGCCTTTCACTCGGGGTGGACCATGAGGAAAATGAACTGTGGGAATGCTCTGCTTTTTCTTGTTTCTGTGCCTTCTATTATGAGAAAGGCAGGAGGCTGGGCCTGGTGGCACACGCCTGTAATCTCAGCACTTTGGGAGACTGAGATGGGAGGATTGCTTGAGCCCAAGAGTTCAAGATAAGGCTGAGCAACATAGCAAGACCATATACAGAATAGACAGGCATGGTGGCACACACCTGTAGTACTAGCTACTCAGAAGGCTGAGGTGGGAGGATTGCTTGAATCCAGGAGTTTGAGGCTACAGTGAGCTGTGATCACATCACTGCACTCCAGCCTGGGAGACAGAGCAAGACTCCATCTCTAAAAAATAAAATTAAAAAGGAGGAGAGCTGGAGAAGGTGGAACAGGCTAAGAGTGAAAGGAAGGTTCACACTGAAGTAGCACTCAGCTTCTGCAACAGTCCAGACTTCTGGCCTAGCAAGGCCATCATAAGAGCTGACACATTAGTGTAGACAAAACGGCAGACACCATTTTAGGCATTTCAACTCATTTAATCCCATCAACATCCCTATTCAACAGGTCTTGGTATAATCCTCACTTTACAGATTAGTACATTGAGACACAGAGAGGTTAAATCACTTGCCCAAGGTCACACAGCTAGCAAACGGCAGAGCTGGGATTTGCACCCAGGCAGCCTGGCTCCAGAGCTCATGTTCTTAGCCACTACCTCCGCTCAGCATGAGAAACATGGCAGACAACACTCAGCTTCAGGGGACATGGCAGACAACATTTATCTTTGAGAATCCCGGGGAAACAGAGGGAACCAGAAGACTGCAGAGAGACGTGATGTGTCCTGATTTTTTCTTTTGAAAAGCTTTAAATAAGGTATATTCATACAAAAATACAGACAATAAAACAATGACATACCTGTGTACCCACCGCCCAGATTAAGACGTAAACGTTTCAGTTATTTGTTGCCTGTGGCCCTTCTACACCCATTTGCTCCCTCCTCACTTCCCTGCCTGTTTGTACAATTTTGCCACATCTGTGTATATTCATAAATGGCATATCGAATAGTTGTGCAAGTTTTAAAACTTTATATAAATGGTACTACACACACACACACACACACACACACACACATTTTTTGGGACAGGGTCTCAGTCTGTCACCCAGCAGACTGGATGCAGTGGTATGCTCACAGTTCACTCCAGCCTCAACCTCCAGGGCTCAAGTGATCCTCCCACCTCAGCCTCCCCAGCACTGAGACTACAAGCACACACTACCACGCCTGGCTAATTTTAACATTTTTATACCTAGTTTTGCCATGTTGCACAGGCTAGTCTCAAACTCCTGGGCTCAAGCAATCCACCCACCCACCTCAACCTCTTGAGTAGCTGGGACCACAGGCTCACACCACCACATCCAGCTAATTTTTAATGTTGTTGTTGAGATGGGGGTCTCATTATGTTTCCCAAACTGGTCTCAAACTTCTGGGCTCAAGTGATCCTCCCACTTCGGCCTCTCAAAGTGCTGGGATTACAGGTGTGAGGCACCATGCTCACCTATACTATATTTTATGTAACTCATTTATTCCCTTCAGCAACATATGTAACTCATTTATGCCTTCAGCAACATGTTTTTTGAACCCTGTGGTTTTGAGATTCATCTATGTGACACATGAATTTTACATTCACTTATTTTTGTACTGTTATGCCCAGACCGTTTATTCCCCGAAGAAGACCACCAGAGTCCAGAGTCAAAGCTAAGCAGCAAGGATCTTTATTACAGGTTCGAACCTGGAACTCTCCCTCGCTCGAGAAACGAGACGGGTAGGGGAGCTCCCCCACTGAGCTCCGAACAATGTTATATAGTCTAAGAAAAGTGGGCATAGAGTTATTATACAAATCAGATATATGATTGGCTAGTGTTTGAACAAG
>NW_012101320.1:68470-68799 GCF_000951045.1 Mandrillus leucophaeus | reverse complement strand
CTCCACTGCCACCCGCCCACTCACTATGCTGAGGGGGAGCTCCCTGGACACTGGGGCTGAGAATCTTCTCATCCCAGGTTCTGGGACCCTCAGGGTCACCCAGCTGGCAGGGATCCCACCTGGACAGGGTCTCATCTGCAGAGTCTGCTTCCTGGGATCCCTTCCCTAGACGCAGAGCCTGAGAGGGGAATTCTCGTGGCCACTCTATTGAAGAGAGGAGTGGCTGTGGGAGGGGGCCTTGAGCAAGCTGGAAGCCATGAGGAAGGAAAGAGCCAAGACAGCCTCTGCGTGTGGTCATGCCACTGCCTTGCCCCTCACTGAGGAAAGAG
>NW_012101320.1:65933-68320 GCF_000951045.1 Mandrillus leucophaeus | reverse complement strand
CCCCTCTGCCCCTGCTCCACACCAGCAACTGCAAAGCTGAACACCTACAGGGCCAGGCAGGAAGTACAGAGCGCGCCAGCCCCGGGGGACTCTGTCGACTGCAGTGTGAGCAACTCTCTACACCGGGAACGCTTGGCCCAGGACACTGGACTGGTCAGATCCGGCTGACTCACAGACCACCAGTTCGTGACCTTTGCCAAACACTCTCACTCCGTCCTGCTACCTGGAGCCAGTTGGCATCACCTGACCACGCCAACATTCCAGGGTAGAAGTTGACATTTCCAAACCCAGTTCATCGGCAGAATCACCTGAGACACTTTCTTTAGACTGTCTGGATTTTCTTTTTTTTTTTTCCTGGAATTTTTTAAATTTCAGAAGTAATGCATAGTTGATTTTAGAAGGTCAAGCGTGAAGGAAGCAGCAGCTACCGGGACATTTTGCGGCTGAAAGCCTGTCCCCACCATCCAGTGTCCCTACCTCTGTAGGGCAGCTGCAGATGCCTCACACACATCAGCCCGTTCCAAAGCAGGACTTTTGGGATGCAGCCGAGCTCTTGGACGGTCCTCTCCTGTGCTCTCTCTCACCCTCTCCAGGATGTGCTGAGAAATGGCAGCCTCAAAAGGAGATGCCCACTGTGAGGACCTGTGGCTCCAGAGCCAGGTGCTCTGAAGGAAAACAGTGGAAAGGGACACAAGAGTGGCAAGGGCTGGGTGGGCACAGCTGCCCTTGAGACAGGGGCTTCTCATCCCAGGTTTTGGGACCCTCAGGGCCACCCAGCTGGCAGGGATCCCACCTGGACAGGGTCTCATCTGCAGAGTCTGCTTCCTGGGACCCCTTCCCTAGACCCAGAGCCTGAGAGAGGGATTCTTGTGGCCACTCCATTGAGTGGCCTCTTTAAGAGGTGGGTGCAGGCTGAGACCGGCGGGGAGAAGGAGCCAGACTCACCCACGGTGCTGGGAAGGGCAGAGGGAACAGCGCGGTGCAGCTGAGCAGGGATCCCCAATGTCACTGTCAGGTGTGAGCCTGAGGTGCCCAATGTTACATTGCTGGGAACTGAACCTCCGCAGGCCCTTCTCTAAACCTGCGTCCTTCTCTGTTGCACTGGAGATCCGGGAGATGATCGTGATAGGTATTATTCCTTGGTAGAGACAGGGGTCTCACTAGGTTGCCCAGGCTGGTCTCAAACTCCTGGGCTCAAGTGATCCTCCTGACTTGGCCTCCCAAAGTGTTGAGACTGCAAGCATGAGCCACGGTGCTCGGCCTCCAGGACATAATTTATATATAAAATCTCTCACGGGCAACTGTGTAGCACCTGACGTGTTGGTGCTCACCTCAAATTCTCAACATCCTTATCATGTGGAGACACTGAAGTCACTGAAACATCCCTTGGGGGTGGTTGCCAGGGACTCGGGGGACGGAGGAAAGGGGGGTTGTTTTCCACGGACACAAAGTTTCAGTTTTGCAAGATGAAAAAGTTCTGGAGGTTGTTTGCACAACAATGTGAATATACTTAGCACTACTGAATTGTACACCTATGCTTGCCTAACATAGTACATTTTACTTATGTATATTTACCACAACTTTTTTTTTTTGAGATAGAGTCTTGCTCTGTTACCCAGGCTGGAGTGCAGTAGCACGATCTTGGCTCACTGCAACCTCCATCTCCTAGGTTCAAGGGATTCTCCTGCCTCACCCTCCCTAGTAGCTGGGACTACAGACGCACACCACCACGCCAGGCTAATTTTTGTATTTTTACTAGAGACTGGGTTTCACCATGTTGGCCAGGCTGGCCTCAAACTCCTGACCTCAAGTGATCCGCCCACCTAGGCCTCCACAGTTTTTTCTTAAAGTTTCTTGGAGAAGTGGGCTGGGGTGTCCTGATCCCATCTCAGTACCATACTCCATTCCAGCCACATCATGAGGATGGATCATCTGATGAGGATCCCATTGGATCCTCCTGATCTCAGTGCCACACTCCATTCCAGCCACATCAGCCTAACCCATAAAACAAGGGAGGAGACGGCAGCTCAGATAAGCCAACAAGCCTGGGCTTTTGTACCATCCCCACAAGGAGGAATGCCATTGTCCCTTAGGATGCAGAGTTTCTGAGTTTCTACAAAAGCGTCCTGTCCCCAGAGGGTTCTCTTGGCCTCCCACCCTTGTGACAGGTCCCGGGCATCACCCCAGGACCTCTGTCAAGAGCCGGGGATCCCAGGCTCATGGTGGTCCAGTGGTGCCATGCAGGTGTGGCTGGGACACACTCTGCGGAGTGATGCAGCTGGCATTCAGTGTTTGTAGCAATGGGGTCGGGCTTGCATGATCTCTGACCTCACCTGTGGACTTACAAAGTCTCCAGTCCCACACGGCATCTGAGATCTGCTTCCTAA
>NW_012101320.1:63992-65156 GCF_000951045.1 Mandrillus leucophaeus | reverse complement strand
TTCTGCTGGCTTGGGCAGGTTCCATGACCCTGGAGCTCTTGGCTTCCATACGTGTCTCCAACAGGGAAGCTGTCTTGCTCTCCCTGTTTCACCTCAAGGCTGCGTGGCTTGCCTAGCATAAGCGGTAGGCAACCGTGACTGGCCTGGTCTTCTTGGACAGGCGGTGTGGCATTTACCCTCTGCACTTACCGTCTCGTTCTTGAGGGACAGCCTCTACTCTGCTCCTGGGTGGACTGATTCCCTGAATCTTCTGGCCCCCTCGAGGATACCGGGCGTTCTTTGATTTCCCTGGGAATCGATGGACAGGTCCCTTGGGACCCTCTTCACCGGGCACAGGCGTAGACACCGCTGTTGGTTTCGCCGTCGCCCCGTAAGACCTGGCTGGCACACATTCCCATTGTCGGCTCGAGGACACGCCAGTGCCACGCGTGGGGCCACAGGCTCCGCCGCGGAACCGCCTCTGTCCCTGTTTACGCGTGTCCTGGAAGGCAGTAGCACCCTGCAGGAGCCCCGGGGCTTTTGCAAGCGGGGGCAGGCCTCCGCTCTTTCAGAGGGGGAGGGAGGCCGAGGGCTCATGGGTCTGTGAATTTTGAGCTGACACCATGCCTTAAGTACCAGGGGATGATTCTCTGCTGCAGCGAGGCACCGCCTGCCTCAGCAGATGATGGCGAACCCATCCTTTCTCACCCGGAGGGGTCCAAATTCCAACTAAAGAGCAGTCCTGAGACCCCAGCAGAAGCCCTGAAGTTCCCCCTCTACCGGTGGAAGTCAGCTCAAGGAGGTCCTGAAGACAGGACTCCGGGGGTCTTGGTACTGGGATGCCCGCGCCCACTTCTCCCACGCCGCCCCCTGCTGGTGCCCGGATCCAACGGGCCGCCGCGGTTGCAGCGGGAGCCCCCAGTGGACCTCCCCCAACTCCACCACACACACGCCCCCTCCCACCCCATTCCCGGCCGGGCGCCACGCGAAGCCGTCGTTGTTTAAAGGGGCCGCAGCCTGACTTCCAGGTGGCTAGAGGGAGTGGGCCCGAACCGGCAGGGCGAATGCGCGTCCGCGAGGCGCTAGCGCTCCTTCATTCGCAGTGATTTCCACGGTTGTCTTAGAAACCGGCCCCCTGAGGCTTGGCAAAGCAGGAGCCCTCCGTGGCGGTGCTTGGGTGTCGGG
>NW_012101320.1:63439-63942 GCF_000951045.1 Mandrillus leucophaeus | reverse complement strand
CTTGATTACATCCTGCAATTTAAAAAACTATGAAAGGCATTCTGGGGACAATTGGAAAAATGTGAACATAGACTGAGTAATCTATAATATTAGTAAAATATGGTTAATCTTCTAAGGTGTGATAATGGCATTTCGTTATATGGGGAGCACCTTATTTTTTCTTTCTTTTTTTGTGAGACAGAGTCTTGCTCTGTCGCCTAAGCTGCAGTGCAGTGGCATGATCTCAACTCATTACAATCTTGACCTCCTGTGTTCTAGTGGTTCTCCTGCCTCAGCCTCCCAAGTAGCTGAGATTACCGGCATATACCACCACACCTGACTAATTTTTGTATTTTTAGTAGGGACGGGGTTTCACTATGTTGACCAGGTTTGCCTCAAACTCCTGACATTTGGTGATCTGCCCGCCTCCGCCTCACAAAGTACTGGGATTAGAGGCATGAACCACTATGCCCAACTGGGAGCTCCATTTTTTGGTAGAAAAGACATATTTAATTTTTTAGGAG
>NW_012101320.1:59592-60119 GCF_000951045.1 Mandrillus leucophaeus | reverse complement strand
GAAAGGTCACTTGGGAACCTCTACCACCGGGCACAGGCCTGCACACCGCTGTTGCTTTCGCCGTCGCCCCGTATGCCCTGGCTGACACACATTCACATGGTCTTCTCGGGGATACGCCAGTGCCACGCGTGGGGCCATTGGCTCCACCGCGGAAACGCCCCTGTCCCTGTTTCCGCGAGTCCTAGAAAGCAGTAGCAGCTTGCAGGAGCCCCGGGGCTTTTGCAAGCGGGGGCAGGCCGCCGCTCTTTCAGAGGGGGAGGGAGGCCGAGGGCTCATGGGTCAGTGCATTTTCAGCTGACACCACGCCTTAAGGCCCAGGGGATGATTCTGTGCTGCAGCGAGGCCCCGCCGGCCTCAGCCGATGATGGCGAGCCCATCCTTTCTCACCCGGAGGGGTCCAAAATCCCATCTGAAGAGGAGTCCTGAGACCCCAGCGGAGGCCCTGAAGCTCCCCCTCCACTGGTGGAAGTCGGCTCAAGGAGGCCCTGAAGACGGGACTCCGGGGGTCTTGGTACTGGGACGCCCGC
>NW_012101320.1:59310-59542 GCF_000951045.1 Mandrillus leucophaeus | reverse complement strand
CTGTAATCCCAGGTACTCAGAAGGATGAGGCAAGAGAATCGCTTGAACATGAAAGGCGGAGGTTACAGTGAGCCGAGATCGTGCCACTACATTCCAGCCTAGGTGACAGGGTGAGACTCTGTCTAAAAAAAAAAAAAAAAAAAGACGCAATTGTAATGAGTTCGGTGTATTATATGAGCCCCCAAACACTCATGTTTCCCAGATGTGTGTGTCACCATGAGATGGGGCACAG
>NW_012101320.1:53432-54949 GCF_000951045.1 Mandrillus leucophaeus | reverse complement strand
CGGTCGAACGCGCCCTGTGCGCCCAAAAGCGACTTCCTGCGTGTCGGCCTGGCTCTGCTGAGCCCCTTTCTGCCTCTGTGCCTGGGTCCCGTGGCGGCTTGTCAATCAACGGTGTTCGCCGCCGTTCCACTTTGGGTCTGTGAGGGCCTGGACCACGTGAGGAGATGCGTCTTCCCCGCAGCAATGGAAATGTCATTACCCTTGCCGAGCGAGCGAGCGAGCGAGCGGACTCTCTCCTGGGATCAAGATAATCACAGCCCAGCCAGGGACAAAAGCCCCAGAGGAGCTGGTCGCCCTGCAGGAGAGGAGCAGACCCGCCTCAGAGGAGACGCTTGTACCTTTTCAGGGCGCTTCTCTGAGCAATGAAGCCACACCCCGGCAGAAGCTTGAAGAGGAAGCCGGGAAGGGGAGATGCCAAGCCTCCCGGTCCCTGGAACGCTGGCCTCTCTGGACAAGTCGGCCGTTGGGCAACCCTCCCCTTAGGCCCGCGGCAGTGGCACCGAGCAGTAACCGGCCTGGGCTCCGGCCTCTGCTCTGCCCTCCCTCTTGCTCTGTCTCCCCTGTTTCTCAGGGGCCTAGATGCTTCTCGGTCTGGCTGAACGTCTTCAGCACAGATCGCTTCCCAGTCCGTCAGGGAGGCACTCCTCGGAGATCCGTGTCGTGACGGTCTCTCTCTCCAAACCTGTTTCTGCTGGCTTGGGCAGGTTCCATGACCCCCCTGGAGCTCTTGGCTTCCATACGTGTCTCCGACAGGGAAGCTGTCTTGCTCTCCCTGTTTCACCTCATGGCTGGGTGGCTTGCCTAGCGTGAGCGGTAGGCCACCGTGACTGGCCTGGTCTTCTTGGACAGGCGGTGTGGCATTTCGCCTCTGCACTTCCCGTCTCATTCTTGAGGGGCAGTTTCTCCTCTGCTGCTGGGTGGACTGACTCCCTGAATCTTCTGGCACCCTCCTGGATCCCGGGCGTTCTTTGATTTCCCTTGGAATCGACGGACAGGTCCCTTGGGACCCTCTTCCACCGGGCACGGGCCTGGACACCGCTGTTGCTTTCGCCGTCGCCCCGTATGCCCGGGCTGGCACACATTCCCATCGTCTGCTCGGGGATACGCCAGTGCCACGCGTGGGGCCACTGGCTCCGCCGCGGAACCGCCCCTGTCCCTGTTTGCGCGCCTCCTGGAAAGCAGTAGCAGCTTGCAGGAGCCCCGGGGCTTTTGCAAGCTGCAAGCGGGGGCAGGCCGCCGCTCTTTCAGAGGGGGAGGGAGGCCGAGGGCTCGTGGGTCAGTGAATTTTCAGCTGACACCAGGCCTTAAGGCCCAGGGGATGATTCCGTGCTGCAGCGAGGCCCCGCCTGCCTCAGCAGATGATGGCGAGCCCATCCTTTCTCACCCGGAGGGGTCCAAAATCCCATCTGAAGAGGAGTCCTGAGACCCCAGCAGACGCCCTGAAGCTCCCCCTCCACCGGTGGAAGTCGGCTCACGGAGGCCGTGAAGACGGGACTCCGGGGGTCTTGGTACTGAGA
>NW_012101320.1:47709-49249 GCF_000951045.1 Mandrillus leucophaeus | reverse complement strand
AGGCAGTAAGAAGAAGGGATGCCAGCTAGAAGGACTACATATATATAGAGGCATAGCATGCTTAGGGAAAAAAAGTAGATCAGTGGGTCTCAAACGTAAATGTCCATCAACATCACCTGCAGGGCTTGTTAAAACACAAACTGCTGCGCACTGCCCCCTAGAGTTTCTGATTTAGTGAATCTGGGGTAGGGCCTGAGGATGTGCATTTCTAACAAGTTCTCAGGTGATATTAATGCTGCTGGTTTGGGGGCCCCACTTTAAGAACTAACCAAAGTAAGTGATGGAATACTCCATGCCCTGTCTCTTATACACATCTAGATGTGTATAAGAGACAGGAGCAATGAAGCCACACCCCGGCAGAAGCTTGAAGAGAAATCCGGGAAGGGGAGATGCAGTTATTCTCCCCTAGCAAAAGGGGAGAATACCTGGAATTGAATTAAAGCATGAGCTGTAAAGCTTTTTCTAAAACAATTATCCTAATTTATGTTTTTGAATTGCAAAAGGAATAGGTACCCCGAACTCTCACCTGCCACTTGCCAAAAAAAAATTTAAGTCCTCTTGGAGAGTCTCCTGAAAATGATCTCTTGTATTGCCAGAGATGTTTACTTGTATATTAAAATAAGACAATCCAATGTATTGATAAACTCTACCTCTATAGAATCAATGCTATGGTCATTGAAATGCAAGATTAGAGAAAAAGTGTGTTTCCTAATTGTCTATACTCTAAAGTTAATCGATTGAAATCTGAACCCTAAAATTATAGTTCAGTCTTAACATGATCTAGCAATATAGAAAATTATAACTGAATACAAGGTTTAAAGTTACAAAAGAGAATTAGAAATAAACAGCAACTGAACCTCCGATGATGAAAGAAAACTGTATTATAAAGACCTAACATTGAGTGTCCTATGTTAACATTTGTTATTTCAAGACTCGTGCTTTTATAGATATGAGAGTATTTAAATTTGCTGTTATATTCATTATGGCCTTAAATCAGCAAAGCCCAAACTTCTCCATGACCAGAACCAAATGTTATTTTCTTTAAAAAAGAGCTGCAGGATCAGGGAAGTGTCAAGCAATTCATCAGGAAGAAGGAGGACAAGAAGCCAAGACAAGCCTTGACTCTTTAGGGCATAGTGGGTACTTAACCCTTTATCATAAAATATAAACACTTTTTTTAAAGGAAAGAACCTTTCTGAATTCATGTTTTCTTCTCAGTTTAAAGAGAATTTAAAGTCCTAAATTCAAGTTTAATAAGCAGAGATAGAACAGATCATGAGAGCCAGCAATTCATTGCAGGGTCCTCCTTTACAGATGGCCATGGGATGGGGCAACAGTGAGCCCAGGTCAGTGGCAGAGCTAGGAGCACCTCCCTGGGGTCCCAGCGCCCTCCCCTCTGTGAGCTCCCCCATGTGAGGCTATCATCTGGAGCCTTCTACTTCCATGCATACTTTTTTTTTTTTTGAGACAGATTCTCCCTCCTTTGCCCAGGCTGGAGTACAGTGGCACCATCTTGCAATCTCGGTTCACTGCAACCTTC
>NW_012101320.1:45676-47659 GCF_000951045.1 Mandrillus leucophaeus | reverse complement strand
GGCGTTCTTTGATTTCCCTTGGAATCCACGGAGAGGTCCCTTGGGACCCTCTTCCACCCGGGCACAGGCCTGGACTCCGCTCTTGGTTTCGCCGTCGCCCCGTGCGCCCGGGCTGACACGCATTCACATCGTCTGCCCGGAGATCGGCCAGTGCCACGCGTGGGGCCAATGGCTCCGCCGCGGGAACCGCCCCGTCCCTGTTTGCGCGGGTCCTGGAAAGCAGAGGCAGCTTGCGGGAGCCCCAGGGCTTTTGCAAGCGGGGCTAGGCCGCCGCTCTTTCAGAGGAGGAGGGAGACCGAGGATCCTGTACGCTTCTCTGTCCGTCTGAATGTCTTTAACATGAGACTGTTTCCATTTCATCAGGAGATACTTCCTAGGAGTCTGGATCTTGAGTGCTTTCGTCTCCTGTGGTACTTCTTATTGGTTGGACCGGTTTTATTACTCTGGAGCTCTGGACCTCATACCTGTCTGGGCGGGGGGACTTCCATTGATCTCCATGTCTCAGGTGATTGCTGCCTGGTCCGTTCGTGACCAGTGTGATGCGACCCCTCCGTGGCTGACCTTTGCCTGCCAGGAAAGGCAGTGTTGCATCCCGCCTGTAATTTTTCGCTTATTTCTGAAATCCCTTCGTTTCCCCTGCTCCTGGGCAAAATGCCTTCAAGCACTGAATCTTTTGACTGCCACGGATTTCAAGTCTTCCAAGGTATTGGGTTTTGCTGGTTGTCAGGGGAGGTGGTGTCAGGGGAACCACCTGGTGGTGGGCTGTTGGTGGGGTATACTTTTTCAAAACGTCTCGGCCCCTCTGGCAGACATCCCTGCATATGGCTTGGACTCGAGCACAGGTCCTGTCTCACAGGTTTTCAGGTGTGCTTGGCTTTTCCTCAACTTTGTGTGGGACATCCCAGTGGCCCCCGGGCACAGCCTGGACCTCACTATCTGTCTCAGCATCGTCCCATATGACCTCAAAGACACACACTCACTCCATCTGCTCTTGGGGGACGTCAGTGCCATGTGTAGTCACAATGGCTCTATCTTGGCCTCGCCTTTGTCTCTTGTTGCATGTGTTGTGGAAAGCTGTGTCGGGATTTCGGAGTCCCCGGGCCTTGGAGATGAAGGTAAACCCCTTCCCTATGCAGGAAAGAGGGAGGCAATCGGCTCATGGGCCAGTTTATTCAGCCAACAGCAGGCCATGCAGCTCTTGGGATCTTTCTGTGCCCCAGCGAGGCCCTTCCCGCCTCACTACATTGTAACCCCATTCCTCATCACCGGGTCGGATCCATTATTGGATTCGAAGAGGTGTCCAGAGAGCCCAGCGGGCACCCTGAAGCTCCTCCTCCACCGGGAACCAAAGCAGAAAACCAATCAAGAAGGTCCTGACGACAGGACTCCTATGGGTCTGACCCTGGCTCTCGCGCAGGCCCCTCTCCTAGTCCTCTTCCCACCCACCGCCTCGGACTGCTCCGCTGCTGCCACCGCCGCCCCAGTCCCCGCAGCCGTCGCGTCACCACCATTTTTTTAGGGGTCCCCAGCCTGACTCTCCGGAGCAAAGGGGGAGTCGCGAGGCCTGAGCCGCCGTTTTGGTCACAGCGATTGACACCATTTCCTGGGGATGGGTCCCTGAGACTTGGCGAAGTAGAAGCCCTGTGCGATAGTGCGTCACAGTCGGGGCTGAGAGCAGTCCTGTCCAGGGCGTTAACAGGATGGTCTCCAGAGGCCGGGATTCACGAAGAACCGACCAGCAGGAAGAAACCTCAGGAGGAAGAAACCTCAGGCTGATCTCTGGGGAGGCAGCGCGAGATCCCAGCCTCAGGCCAGGATTTGCGGAGCATCAAGGAGTCCTCTTTCCCAATCTTCACTTCACGTGCCACCGCCTCAGTCCCCACAGCCCCCGCTCCGCCATATGTTTTTTTATGTAGTCAGTGTCCCACTGTCACCCAGTCTGGAGTGCAGTGGCGAGATCTCAGCTCACTGCAAAGTCTTCCG
>NW_012101320.1:44817-45626 GCF_000951045.1 Mandrillus leucophaeus | reverse complement strand
GAAGGCCTGCCATTATGATGATCCACTTACACTTGATGAACAGTAAATATCTTTTCTCTTCCTTATGATTTTCTTAATAACATTTCATTTTCTCTAGCTTACTTTATTGTAATTATATGGTATATAATACATATAACATACATCATATGTGTTCATCAACTGTTTCTGGTTTCAGGCTTCAGGTCAACAGTAGTTACGTTTTGGGAGAGTCAAAGATTAAACCCGAATTTTCAACTGCATGGGAGTAGGTGTCCTTAACCCACATGTTGTTCAAGGGTCAACTGTGTTTAGTTTTAACATATGGAATCTTATTAGATAATATGAAAAGGAGATAGCTTAAAAGCCCTTGTATTTTGAAAGCTATGTGGCTTTGATGTGCCGTTTCAATAACAGGTAAATTGAATGTTTTGGATTTCTGTCTCTAAAACAAAACCAATGCAACTACTAGTTGAGATGCTTTGTATTTGCATATGGCCCTTGACAGACCCCCCAACCCCTAATCCCCAAACACACTCCTCAGAATTTGACCCTAATCGAAGTTTTCACCCTATTTTAGGGCACATGTTTATGCAGTGTGTACTATGAGAGCGCACTTAGTGCAGTTAGATTATGCAGTCTTCTGGGACAGTTTGGCCATTCCAAGGGGCTTTGCCATACAATAAAAGCCATTAGCACTGAACTTCAAAGACATTAGGTGAAGTGGAAGAAGCCAGGCACAAAAGACTATTGTATGATTCCATTTGTATAAAATGCCCAGAAAAGACATATCTATAGAGAGAAGGTAAATTAGCGGTTACCTGCGGTGGGAG
>NW_012101320.1:44399-44767 GCF_000951045.1 Mandrillus leucophaeus | reverse complement strand
TTAGTGCAGTTAGATTATGCAGTCTTCTGGGACAGTTTGGCCATTCCAAGGGGCTTTGCCATACAATGAAAGCCATTAGCACTGAACTTCAAAGAGATTAGGTGAAGTGAAAGAAGCCAGACACAAAAGATTATTGTATGAAGCCATTTGTATAAAATGCCCAGAAAAGAGAGAAGGTAAATTAGCGGTTACTGCGGTGGGAGAGAGAAATAACTGCAAATGGACACTGCGGGGTTTTCGTGGGGGGAGGGGATAGAAATGTTCTAAAATTAGATTATTCCTATTGTGGCACAATTCTATAAACATATTCAAAAACTATCTAATTGTACTGGTAAAATAGATGCATTCATTGATGTGTAAATTATACC
>NW_012101320.1:34834-38619 GCF_000951045.1 Mandrillus leucophaeus | reverse complement strand
AAAGACATATCTATAGAGAGAAGGTAAATTAGCGGTTACCTGCGGTGGGAGAGAGAAATAACTGCAAATGGACACTGTGGGGTTTTGGTGGGGGTGGGGATAGAAATGTTCCAAAATTAGATTATTCCTATTGTGGCACAATTCTATAAATATATTCAAAAACTATCTAAGTGTACTGGTAAAATAGATGCATTCATTGATGTGTAAATTATACCTCAATAAAGCTACTAAAAAATAGCAAATCACCAAAAAATTAGCACTAAATATTTCTCCACCTTAAAATAAGTTATTTCACCCTCGTCCTTTTCTAGTAATACCCGGTGAAGAGGAAGGAGCAAAACGGTTTTAAGGCAGACTCGCTAATTTAAGAGAAGTATATATTCCCATTGCCGGTGGTTTGATACCATTTTTATTTGCTTTCAAGTACTCTGAGATCTGGCAAGGCAAGGAAAAGAGGGAGGGGGGAAAAAGGAGGAAAATTTGAAAAGGAGTAAAAGCTATCGGATTTTTTTTTGAGACGGAGTCTCGCTCTTGAACCTGGGAGCAGAGGTTTTTAAAACAGCTGCCTGGGGAAGCGGCGGGACTTGGGAAGGCGGCGCTGCCAGAAAGTGTTAATCCCACAGGCGCCGACATCTGGCAGGAGCCAGGGCTTTGGCAGAGCCTGGTCCCCACTACTAGTCTGTACAGGGGAGCTGTCCCACCTGCTGATTTATCATTCCCTAATGTCAAGGGGGATGGGATGTTGAAATTGGGGCTAGAATGTGAAATACGAAAAAACACGAAGACTATGATTTAGCATCCGGGGGAGATCAGCACTAGCCTGCAGAAGAGCTTGTGAACGGGAGGCATCCTCGGCCCTCGCCTGTAGGTTTTTTACTCCAACACTCAAGCTGGGGATCTGGGCGGGCAGAGCGTTCTTGGGTTAGAGCAGACAAGTGGAATTAGTAAGAGCAAAACCACTGCTGTGCCGCTATGGGGATACTGCGGGCGAGCGCCGGGAGGACCAAAGTAAGTTTTAATTAAACAGAGACCTGATGTTGAAGGATAAATAAAACAACGTGGGGTGTAAACAGCTTAAATCAGGGATTCAAGTACACCTGCGGGTGACTAGACCTGATAATTTGTAGTCTCGGAGAAGATGCAGATGAGTAGGATAATATCCGCAAATTTTGCTCCTTAAAAGAAATAATAGCTTGAATTTTAAGGAGGTACTAAATAAGAGAACTAAGTGGGAGAATGATTTTAAGTTATTTGTGGAGAAAAAGGTGAGTTAGTAAAGGAAACACAAAACTACATGTATGTAAATCTTGCATCAAAAAAAGTAAAAGATCAATACTTTGTGTGATTTCTTTCTTCTCTCCTAGGATTTACATAGTGTGTTGAAGTTTTTCTCTTTTTTTTCTTTTTTCCTTTTTTTTTTTTTTTGCATTTCCAACTTTCAGCATGCCCCTATTTACAGGGAAAAATGCAGTTTCTACATTGTTGGTTATCAAAATAAGCATTGACAACTGTTCCCTCAATGTTTACGGTTTGTTTTAATTGCTTCCTGTCATACCAAATGCATCTACCATACGGATTTTCACAACTGGCCTCAAGATATGAGCGTGCTGCATTGAAAGTTAAATAGGACAGCTTGACTACTGAATCCTGAGGTTCATTCATTTGTTTATTTATTCATTCACCCAGAAAAACTACTGCCCCAGGCACTGTACAGAAATGAACAAGTCTGCCTGCCTTTACAAAGCACGCTATCTGCTCAATGGGATGATACAAAAAGAGTGTGTGTGTGTGTGTGTGTGTGTGTAGCTGGTACCCAGCTAGAGTACTGAGTCCATTTTGCAACAATAGGTGGAAATATATATAAAGGAGTTCTTTTTCTGTCCAGCAATATCAGGCAGTGGAACTTTGCCAGATGTCAGTAGTTCAGGTAACTGAGGATAATCATTCTTAAGAACCAATTAAAAAATTGTAAAAGAATGTTTGCTGGGAATCACTCTAAAATATAGTACTTACTCCTCTGCCTTCCTTTCATTTGGTCATGATGACCCTTGACTACAGTTGCTTTAATACAGGGAGTCAGGGGCCTGGGAGTTTTTGCTTACTTGTGTATTTATTGTATGTCACAGTTTCATCCTTATTGCTGTGTGATTTGGGGCCATTAACCTTGCTAATTATGCTTCATCTGTAAAAGGAGGGGGTGGACTTCAGTAGAAGTTCTTTAAAGGCCTGTTCTAGTTTTGATGTTTGTTGCTTACGTTGTGCCATCAGTAAAGTCTCAGTGCCTTTACACCGTGAAAGGAAGCATGACCCCTTGGGAAACACCCATAGTATGTGAGGACTTGGGACCCTGGTTAGGATCAAGGCTGTGCTTGTTAGAATTGTGTCCAAGGTACCTGTAGACATGTTCTGAGGGAGGCTGTGCGAAGCTCTTGGAGGTTTCCAGGTCGTGAACTTGACAGCCTCTGTGAACTTGTCAGGATGCTCACAGGCTTCTTTTTGTTTTGTTTCTCTCTCGCTCCTATTTATTTATTTGGCTTGTTTCTGCTTTCAGTCATAGTCTGGAAAACTGAGGGCACTTTAAACCTTATCTCTAGATAAATGAAGTATAGCTACACATATACACCTTCCAATTGTGCTATTCCGAGGCAGAGGGAAATTTTTCCTACTGTGCATCTCTAAATTTCCAGAACTATGGCACAGAATACATTCCACTTTTCTGTGCATCAATTAAGTTAGCTTCTTCTCTGAAACTGCTATCAAGGAATTCAGCAACCATTTAGTAAGTAGGCACCTTCTCTACACCAGCCCTGGGAGAGTTGCTGAAAATAGAGAGATGAAAAGCCTGATCCCTAACAGGGTGAAGTTCCCTGGTATGTGCAGCTCACTGGCATAATGTCATGACACAGCCCTGCATGGCCCGCTGGTCTCACCACACTCTCTCATGGGTTTGTAATTCAGATGCATTTGTATGTTTTGTCCCAGATAAAGACCTAAAAAGTGCAAGTGAAATCCCACTGTTCTGTTAAAATAGAAAACATATTTGATGTTGCCTGTATTTATGCCTTCTCCACATATTTGATAATTAAAGGGTCATTGTTATTTGTTGTCATAACAATATGATGTAATACATGATTATTGTGGAAATCTTGGAAAATAAAGAAAACTTGGAAAAGGGGAATAAAAATCTGCGTGAGTTGCTCCACTTAGAGGCAACTACTGCCAACATTCTGGCATATTTCCTTCAGGTCTATATTCTTACTTACTGACACTTTGCCAGGCACTGTGCTAGTGACACTGTAATGAATGACTGCATCCTCCCCTCAGAGCTCACAGCTTAGAGACCTTGTGTTAAGTGTGATGACCTGGAAGTACAAAAAGAAAGTAGGAGGGGCTTGACCTCGGGGCACTTCCATGGACGCTGGGTTTAGGGAAGGGTTTCCAGAGGGAGAGATATTTAAGTTAAGACCTCAAGAATCAGGGGAAGTTGTCCAGGAGATGGGAAGGATGGCAATGGGGGGAAGGCATAAGTGAAACATGGCTTTGGGGTGACTGGAGGGCAGAGAGCTGAGGCCTCCAGGAGGAGGAGTGATAAGAGATGGTGCTGCAGAGGTAAGCAGGCCCCAGGCAGGGAGCTTATCAACCCAGTTATTACTCTTCTGTAGCAACAACTTTGGGTCCTGGGTCTTTCTGGTTTTATTTCATTTTAGATTCTGCACTTAATACCATAGCATAATTTTATTTTATATTAATATAAATTATTTTAATGGATATATAATATTCCCCCA
>NW_012101320.1:34096-34784 GCF_000951045.1 Mandrillus leucophaeus | reverse complement strand
TTTTATATTAATATAAATTATTTTAATGGATATATAATATTCCCCCAATGGATGAGGCATCATTGACTTAACTGTGCCCCTTTTGTTGAAGATGACTCTAACAAGAATTTAAAACAAAAAAGAGACTTTTTTTGCTTCATATTCCACTCCCCTTGTAGTTCTCCATCTCCCGATAATGGTAAAACTGGAACATTCTAAGCAAGGTAGATATATTCATGCTTTTTTACCCCAAATCAGAACTTCAACCATCAACCAGAATCCACTGCCTCAGGACTCCTGGCAGCAGCTGTTAAATTCCCTTCCAGAAGCAGAATCAACACAGCTTTCATTTCTTCCTCTAAGCAGCCCACTCCTGCATCCAAAGAAAGATCAATGCACAGAACCTGTTTCTAGGTAGTACCAAATCCCCTCTTCCTTCCTCCACTGGTCTCCCCCTCCTCCCCCTACTCTGAAGAAACTAGGATCAGAATCAGTTGACAAAAATATCAACCTTTTATTACAGAAAACACTTTAGAAGGAAGAACCATCACAGACAAAAATCATGTATGACGAAACACACCCTTTCATCCCTCTTAACCCAGGAAAGTTACGAGCAGTTATTCATACCTTCATTCATTGGTTCATTCAACAAGTACTTATTTGGTGTTAGGCCACCCTCTGAGTATAGAGTAAGGGCCAAAACCAACCT
>NW_012101320.1:33465-33712 GCF_000951045.1 Mandrillus leucophaeus | reverse complement strand
AAGAGGAGCCATTTAAACTGAGATCTGAAGAATGTGTAGGCATCAGCCAGGTGAAAAGAATCAGAAGGATGTTTTACCAGAAGAGGCAGGATGTATGAAATCCTGCGAGTGAAAGGCGCTGTGATGAAGCTCGAAAAATCGAAATGAGTGCAGCAAAACTTGAGTAGAAAATGCCAAGGAAGAACAGTAACAACTGAGGCTTCAGAGGTGGGTAGGGCCAGGCCCTAGAGCCTTGTAAGCCATCCTG
>NW_012101320.1:32403-33043 GCF_000951045.1 Mandrillus leucophaeus | reverse complement strand
GGATCACGAGGTCAGGAGTTCGAGAGCAGTCTGGTCAACATGGCGAAACCCCGTCTCTACTAAAAATACAAAAATTAGCCAGGTGCGATGGCACACGCCTTAGTCCCAGCACTCCGGAGGCTGAGGCAGGAGAATCGCTTGAACCCAGGAGGCGGAGGTTGCAGCGAGCCAAGACCACGCCATTGTACTCCAGCCTGGGTGATAAAGTGAGACTCTGTCTAAAAAAAAAAAAAAATTCTAGCCAAGAGATAATAGAACCCTGGGAGATATGGATAATGTGGATAAATTTTAGAGATATTTAGTAGGAGACATACAAAAACTCAATGAATGATTAGATGTGGAGGGTTGGGATCATGCAGGAACATTTCTAGGTTTCTGGTTTAGGCAGCTGGCTGAACAGTGAGTCTCTTGCTACTGAGGTGTTCACTGTTTATTCCCAGAGAATGGGAACTATTTATTAAATGAATCAATGAACAAATGGAAGAATACAGACAATCATTTTAAAAGGAGATGAAATGATACGTTCCGTTTTGGACGTGGTGGGTTTAAGGAATCTGTGGGATACCTGAGTGGAGAAATGTCCATGAGACCGTTGTATCTGCAGGTCTGAGCTCCAGAGAGAAGTTTTGGGCACAGCCTT
>NW_012101320.1:28516-28818 GCF_000951045.1 Mandrillus leucophaeus | reverse complement strand
AAACTCGGTTTCCTTGTCTGTAAAATGAAAATAATAACAGTGCTTACCTCACAGCTCATAGGAAGAACAGAGAAGGCTATGAGAAAATGGCTCACCAAGGAGTCTCAACTCATTGAGGGTGAATATTGTTTTATCTATATTAGCCTGGTTTCATACTGCTAATAAAGACCTGAGACTAGGTAATTTATAAAGGAAAGAGGTTTAATCGACTCACAGTTCCACATGGCTGGGGAGGCCTCACAATCATAGTGGAAGGTAGAGGAGCAAAGTCACATCTTGAATATCAGCAGGCAAGCAAGAGA
>NW_012101320.1:27154-28466 GCF_000951045.1 Mandrillus leucophaeus | reverse complement strand
AGCACTTTGGGAGGCCAAAGTGGGCAGATCATAAGGTCAAGAGATGGAGACCATGCTGGCCAACAGGGTGAAACCCTGTCTCTACTAAAAATACAGAAATTAGCTGCACATGGTGGCACACACCTATCGTCCCAGCTACTTGGGAGGCTGAGGCAGGAGAATAGCTTGAACCTGGGAGGTGGAGGTTGCAGTGGGCCGAGATTGCATCACTGCACTCCAACCTGTGCCACAGAGCGAGACTCCATCTCAAAAAAAGAAAAAAGAGAAAAGAAAAAAAAACATACAAATTGTGTGACTAATTAATATGAACATATTTCTTTCTTTTTATAAAATTTTTTGAATCTTGGTCTTTGATTATGAAATATTCTACTTATGTAGGTACTTCTTATAAAAACTTGAATTCAATTTTCGTTAAAATGCTTCTGTTACTTCTGCCTTTTATTCATCTTCCTTCTGCTTGTCCATTACTTCATGTTTTCCAGAGGAACTTACGAGTCCTCAGTAAATGACATCTTAAACATACTTTTGGATTTTGCTGTCTATAATCTGCATTATAATCCTGTTGAAAGGAAGGTCCATGTTTTATTTTTCTGATCAGTAGTTTGAGAACACATGAGGTGCTGTTCAATAATCTATGAATTTTTTGGGGTGAAAATATCGACCAGTTCTTTTTTCTTTTCTTTTCTTTCTTTTTAATTTTTTCTTCTTTCAGACATAGTCTCACTCTGTCACCCAGGCTGGAGTGCAGTGGTGCAATCTGGGCTCACTAAAACCTCCATCTCCCAGGTTCAAGTGATTCTCCTGCCTCAGCCTCTTGAGTAGCTTGGACTACAGGCATGAGCCACCACATCCAGCTAATTTTTTGTATTTTTTAAGTTGAGACGGGGTTTTGCCATGTTGGCCAGGTTGGTCTCAAACTCTTGGCCCTAAAGTGTTGGGATTACAGGTGTAAGCCACCATGCCCAGGCATTCAATTATTTTTTCATATGAACATTTTAAAACAAAACAAATGCTGAAAGAATAGTAAAACAATCTCTTATGTACCGATCATGTGGATTCAATAATTAATATTTTGCCATGCTTTTGTATGTCTGTATCCATGCGTTTATTTTTCGTACTGAGACATCATGATGTTTCACTCCTAAAAAATTAAATATGCATTTTCTACCAAAAAAAGGAGCTCCCGGTTGGGCGTGTTGTCTCATGCCTCTAATCCCAGCACTTTGTGAAGTAGAGGCGGGCGGATCACCAGATGTCAGGAGTTTGAGACAAGCCTGGCCAACATAGTGAAACCCTGTCTCTACTAAAAATA
>NW_012101320.1:26490-26802 GCF_000951045.1 Mandrillus leucophaeus | reverse complement strand
AATATTATAGATGACCCAGTCTCTGTTCACATTTTTCCAATGGTCCCCAGAATGCCTTTCATAGTTTTTAAAATTCCAGGATGTAATCAAGGTTCGAGCTTTGCATCTGGTTGCTATCTCTTAAAAATCTAAACTTTTCTTTCTGGTCAGACGCGGTGGCTCACGCTTGTAATCCCAGCACTTTGGGAGGTCAAGGTGGGCAGATCATCTGAGGTCAGGAGTTCAAGACCAGCCTGGCCAACATGGCAAAACCCCATCTCTACTAAAAATACAAAAATTAGCTGGCCGTGGTGGCATGCACCTGTAATCCCA
>NW_012101320.1:23926-26440 GCF_000951045.1 Mandrillus leucophaeus | reverse complement strand
GGGGGGAACTTCTTTTACTCAGCTTTTTGTTTCCTTGGTGTGTATTCTGAATTTGTCATTGAAACTTCTACCATGAAATGACACTTTTCATTTGTGATCCTATTTTATCAGCCAAACAAGCACCTAGCCATGCCTGAGTTTGCTAGGGTGAGGCAGGCTATGCCTTCTGGAACAAGGTGCCTTCTTATTGATGAATGTGGATACGCTCCACTTTATCATTTCACCACCCCCTCTCTCACAGTCTTAATTTTGAAGGGAACTTTCCTTTCCATATCTTGCTTACAAAATCCTGTTATTGTTTAACTGACAAAACATCTTCTACCTATTCCTGATTGGTTTTAGTGTTATTTGCTGGGCCTTGCCTTTATTTCCTCATAACTTTTTTTCTCTTGATTTTGATGTCTTTCATGTTAGTGGAATTAGTGGAATATTTGTTAACAGCTCACTAAAAGGTGATCAAAAGCTCTTTTGTACCTGGGTGCTTGTATCTGGTAGGCTTCTGTGGCTGAAAAGTGAATGATTGGTCTCCATCTTGCAGAAGTACTGTCTGACTCCAGTGAACTCAGCCACGGCCAAGTCCTTTGTTTTAGCCAATGAAATATGAATACAAGTGACACTTACCATCTTGCAGGGGCATCTTAACGAGGTTTTGTTTGTTGGTTGGTTTTGTTTTGTTTTGTTTTTTCTGAGTCCTGCTGTGTCACCCAGGCTGGAGTTGGAGTGCAGTGGTGTGATCTCAGTTCACTGCACCTCTGACTCCCAGGTTCAAGCGATTCTCATGCCTCAGCCTCCCAAGCAGCTGGGACTACAGGTGCATACCACCACCTGGGCTAATTTTTTGTATTTTTAGTAGAGATGGTGTTTTGCCATGTTGGCCAGGCTGCTAATGAGGTTTATTCTGGGCCTTTCAGTTTGTCCAGAGAAGGATCCTCTCATATCCTGCCCATAGGTATATATATACCTGGTTGCTAGCATCTTTTGTCTTCAGCTGCAGAACGGTGCTGCAGGTCTTACCATATATGTAGGTTTATTCTCTGATTTCCATATAGCAGCTCATTCCTGTCATCTCATTTGCTGAATGACCCTGAGCTCTGATTAAATTTCTGCAGAGGATAAACTTCCATTTCATATAAAGGTGTGGCCAGTCCTTTGTTCTCATGAGTGGACGGTGCGTGTTCAACTGCTCCTTACACTTTTTTTCAGCCACTATCCTTTATTCCTTTTGAAAAACCTAATTCCCTTCATTTTCTGAGTCTTTCTGATATTTTGTGGTACAAATCACTGGCGTTCTCTTCTGCAGTACATTTCCATTATTTGAGTTTCCTCAGATAACTCTGCTGTGCACTGAAATCTTCCATATCCTTTCCATTATTGAAAAATCTGTTAATATCTGTTGTTGTGTACCAGTGTCTCTTCTATATTTTTTTTCTTGTGAGTTTGTACCACTTTCCTCTTTCTTATCATTTTAATGGAGTTTTGGGAGGAAGCACTTGTTGGTTGATCTATTCTCTTTCTGTTAAATATGAGCATTATTTAACCAGGTATAGTGGTTCACGCCTGTAATCCCAGTTACACAGGAGGCTGAGGTAGGAGAATGGCTTGAACCCAGAAGGCAGAAGTTGTAGTGAGCCGAGATTGCATCACTGCACTTCAGCATGGGTAACGAACAAAATTCTGTCTCATAAATAAATACATTAAATAAATAAATAAATAAAAATATGAGCAGTATTTTTCTTCCTTAGCATCCCAGGTGGACTTTCTAATATTTATGTAGTCATCATTTTCTTCTATTTAACAATTCTTCATTATTTGTTATGCAACTTGCTAAATTCTGAAATAGAAAGGTTATTTTTCAAGAGTACTCTCAGCTTTGTGGACCCATTTATGTTAATTTTCTACCTAGATCACCTCAAGTAGGGTTCCCTCCTCATAATTTAGTTGGAAGCATTAATAATATAGATGCTTTTCGTATTGGGAAATGGGCTACCAGAGTTAATCTCAAAAAAGCACAGTCTGACATTTTATTGCTTGTAATGGGAAATTTCACAAATAAAAGTGATGGCAGTACAAAGGCAAGATGAAGGGCTTACCATGTGCCAGCCATGGTTCTGGGTACTTTACGAATTAACTCCTTTGTCCTATGGTTCTTTATGCTCCATTTTAGAAGAAGCCTGAGAAGATGATGAAGAGATAGACAGGCACAAGGACTTGGGGGGCATGTTGATCCATCTACAGTAAAGACTGAGGAAAAGAGCATTGAATATAAGAAAAAATACTTCCTCTGTTCTCAGACCTTGTTTCTTTTAAGGCCACACCTTTTTGAAGTTTTGAGTTTGAATCACAACCTGGACTGAAATCATGAGGGAGCTTGTGTAGGAAAGAATCATCAAGGGAGTTAGTTGGGAACTTCTCTACCACAGCTTACTCCTTATGGTATTAACCCTCTTTAAGTGTAAATACCTTTGGTTTAAAACATTTGTACCTCATCTGATACCAGAGTGTTCATACTGGAGA
>NW_012101320.1:21223-23596 GCF_000951045.1 Mandrillus leucophaeus | reverse complement strand
ATATCTTAAGCCAAAAGTACATCCTCATTCATCAAGAAATTTGTACTGGAGAGAAACCTTGTGAATATGGGAAAGCTTCCATTCGGATGTCACACCTCAGCCGGCAGAGAATTTACAGTGGGGAAAACCCCTTTTCCTGTAAGGTATGTGGGAAAGTGTTCAGCCACATGTCAAACCTCGCCGAGCATGAGCTTTTTCACATGAGCCACAAGTCAAATCTCACCGAGCATGAGCTTTTTCACATGAGAGAGAAACTTTTGAATGTAACAAGTGTGGAAAAGCCTTTAGCCAAAAGGAGTATGTCAGTAAACATCAGAACACCCATGCTGGTGAGAAGCTTTTCGAATGTATTGAATGTGGAAAATCCTTTAGCCAGAAGGAAAACCTCCTCATGCACCAGAAAATTCACACTGGAGAAAAATCTTTTGAATGTAAAGATTGCAGGAAAGCTTTCATTCAGAAGACAAACCTCATCAGACACCAGAGAACTCACACAGGAGAGAAGCCCTTTGTAGGCAAGGAGTGTGGAAAAACCTTTAGTGGTAAATCCAACCTTACTGAGCATGACAAAATGCAAATTGGAGAGAAGCCTTTTAAACATAGTGAATGTGGAACAACCTTTGTTTAGAAGAAGTACCTCATAAAACATCAGAACATTCACAGTGGAGAGAAATGCTATGAATGTAACGAATATGGAAAAGCCTTCTCTCAGTGAACATCACTTATTCTACATGTGAGAATTCATCCAGGTGATAAACCTCATGAATGCAATGCCTGTGGAAAAGGCTTCTCTCAGAGCTCATCTCTCACGGTGCATTTGAGAAGCCATACGGGTGAGAAGCCCATGGTTGTAATGAATGTGGGAAAGTTTTCTCTCAGTTCTCAACCCTTGCTGTGCATTTGAGAATACACACAGGTAAGAAGCCTTATCAGTGGAGCGGCTGTGGGAAAGCTTTCAGCAAGAAGTCACACGACATTAGACACTAGAAAATTCATCCTCACTAAAAACCCCATGAACGCCTAGAAAGTGGGAAAGCTTTCATCAGAAATTTGCACCTCATCATGCACCAGAAATAATCTTTCTGAAGCAAAGCACCACAAATGAGGTTAACTTTAACAACTAAAAACTCAAGGGACACCAGAAAATTTGTACAGAAGACAAAGACACGCATATGATAAAGAGCCTGTGTCTGACAAAGAAACCTGTAGCAGAGATAATGGTAAAAGTTTAGGCACATTTTCACTAAAAATTGTAACACAAAATGGATGCCTGTTTTTTATTGCTACACCATAGATCTGGAGATCTTCACCAATAACAAGAAAAATGAGTGTAAATATTGGAAAGGAACAGACAAAAATAGATAACATGGTCATCTACAACTAATATTAAGACTCCTGTGGTATTGATTCAACAGAACAGAAGAGATTTCAGAAAAAGACCTATGCACTTATTAGAATTTGGAATATGATACAAACAGCATCAGGAAGTGAGGAAATAATGGAACTATTATTTTAAGTGGAGGTAACTTGTTCTCCAAGGGGGAAAAAATACATCATGAACTATACACAAAAGTGAATCCAGAGGTTAGAAACAGAAATATGAAAAAGCTATATACTAAAATACTTATGACCTTGGGAATAGGGAAACATTCCTTGTAACAACTTCAGAGATACTTAGCAGTTCCACTTGTGAGTATGAATGCTCAGGAAACATGTATTAGGATGTTTACTGTGGCTGGATTTGTAGTAGCCAAAAATTAGAAACAACTGAAAAAGCCCATCATGAACAATATGGGAAATTCTTATGGAATACTATGTGTCTGTAAAATGCAACAAATGAAATCCACTTGTATTAACAGAAAGATCCCAAAGTTGTTGATGGGGGATCAAGTTGCAGCGCCATGCAGCTAGTACAATGACATTTTGTAAATTTGAATTAAAAGTTCCCTCACAAAACTCAGTACTATCTATTGGTAATGATGCATATATATATGTACATGTTTTTGAAAAGGATTGCAAGGATACAGACCAAACTCTTGATAGTGGTCACCTGTGAAGAGTGGAGAAGGGAAAGTAATGAGTGTGGGAGGTTTACTGGGTATTGGTTAAAGGGGACTTCAGTTTTTTATATAAACACCCACTTCTCTTTCAAAAGACTTCAAGTAAATGTGAGAAGATACTGATTGATTCTGGATTGTGGTATATGGATATCTTGTCTTATATTTTGTACTTTTCTGTATTTTTAACATTTCTCAAAATTAATAAGAATGGGAGTGAGGATGTGAATGCTGTATCTGTGGAAGTCATGTTATACTGGATTCATTTCCAATCAAATACAGAATATTTTATAGAAAATATTTCTAAAATTTTATC
>NW_012101320.1:19321-20579 GCF_000951045.1 Mandrillus leucophaeus | reverse complement strand
ACAAAGAAACCTGCAGCAGAGATAATGGTAAAAGTTTAGGCACATTTTCACTAAAAATGGCAACAGAAAATGGATGCCTGTTTTTATTGCTACACCATAGATCTGAAGATCTTCGCCAATAACAAGAAAAATGAGTGTAAATATTGGAAAGGAACAGACAAAAATAGATAACATGGTCATCTACAACTAATATTAAGACTCCTGTGGTATTGATTCAACAGAACAGAAGAGATTTCAGAAAAAGACCTATGCACTTATTAGAATTTGGAATATGATACAAACAGCATCAGGAAGTGAGGAAATAATGGAACTATTATTTTAAGTGGAGGTAACTTGTTCTCCAAGGGGGAAAAATACATCGTGAACTATACACAAAAGTGAATCCAGAGGTTAGAAACAGAAATATGAAAAAACTATATACTAAAATACTTATGATCTTGGGAATAGGGAAACATTCCTTGTAACAACTTCAGAAATACTTAGCAGTTCTCCTTGTGAGTGAATGCTCAGGAAATAGGTACTAGGATGTTTACTGTGGCTTGATTTGTAGTAACCAAAAATTAGAAACAACTGAAAAAGCCCATCACGAACAATATGAGAAATTCTTATGGAATACTATGTATCTGTAAAATGCAACAAATGAAATCCACTTGTATTAACAGAAAGATTCCAAAGTTGTTGATGGGGGATCAAGTTGCAGCGCCATGCAGATAGTACAATGACCAGATAGTACAATGACATTTTGTAAATTTGAATTAAAAGCTCCCTCACAAAACTCAGTACTATCTATTGCTAATGGATGCATATATGTATGTATATGTTTTTGAAATGGATTGCAAGGATACAGTCCAAACTCTCGATAGTGGTCACCTGTGAAGAGTGGAGAAGGGAAAGTAATGAGTGTGGGAGGTGCGGTGGGTATTGGTTAAAGGGGCCTTCAGTTTTTTATATAAACATCCACTTCTCTTTCAAAAAACTTCAAGTAAATACAAGAAGATACTGATTGATTCTGGATTGTGGTATATGGATATCTTGTCTTATATTTTGTACTTTTCTGTATTTTTAACATTTCTCAAAATTAATAAGAATGGGAGTGAGGATGTGAATGCTGTATCTGTGGAAGTCATGTTATACTGGATTCATTTCCAATCAAATATGAAACATTTTATAGAAAATATTTCTAAAATTTTATCACAGATGAGTGGATGGACTTGCTCTCTATGTAATATGAAATTAATCGATTTTATTAAAATTTAAA
>NW_012101320.1:18481-19271 GCF_000951045.1 Mandrillus leucophaeus | reverse complement strand
ATTAATCTATTTTATTAAAATTTAAAAGGACAATACAATCTAAATCTGTTGTAATTATTTTAACATGTTATACACACTATATCAGGGTCCCCAACTCCCCACCCAGCTGCATGGCAGGAGGTGAGTGGCAGGTAAGCGAGTACTGCCACATGAGCTCCACCTCCTGCCAGATCAGCGGTGGCATTAGATTCTCATAGGAGCGCGAACCCTATTGGTAACTGTGCATGTGAGGAATCGAGGTTGTGTGCTTCTTATGAGAATGCAGTGCCTGATGATCTGAGGTGGAAGAGTTTCATCCTGACAACGTCCCATCCCCATTCCCCTAGCCCCACAAACCATCCATGGAAAAATTGTCTTCCATGGAACTGATCCCTGGTACCAGAAAGGTTGGAGACTGCTGCACTACTGACCTCTTTCTTTGTATTTCTAACATTTTGCAAAATGAGCTTAGAAAATTTCAACTTTTTGTTAAACATACATGCACAGGTATCATATAATTAGTCTCTTTCAATTATGCTAATTTTGGAATGTCAGTTTTCCTGCCCTGCGTATTTCCATGGAACACGTGTGCATTAAATATTAAATTTTTTATAATATCTTGTTTTTTGCTTTTTGTTTTTTGTTTTTTTTTTTTTCTGGTCTTGCTCTGTTGCCCAGGCCAGAATACAATGGCGGGATCTTGGCTCACTGCAATCTCCTCCACCTGCTGGGCTCAAGCAATCCTCCCACCTCAGCATCCCAAGTAGCTGGGACTACAGGCATGCACCACCATGCTATGCTAATTTAAAAA
>NW_012101320.1:16430-18431 GCF_000951045.1 Mandrillus leucophaeus | reverse complement strand
AATTCTGGAATGTCAGTTTTCCTGCCCTGCATATTTCCATGGGACACTTGTGCATTAAATATTACATTTTTGATAATATCTTGTTTTTTTTTTTTCTTGGTCTTGCTCTGTTGCCCAGGCCAGAATACAATGGCGGGATCTTGGCTCACTGCCATCTCCTCCACCTACTGGGCTCAAGCAATCCTCCCACCTCAGCCTCCCAAGTAGCTGGGACTACAGGCATGCACCACCATGCTGTGCTAATTTAAAAAAAATAAAATAAAATTTGTAACCCTGGGGTCTCCGTATATTGCCCAGATTAGTCTCAAACTCCTGGGCACAAGTGATCCTTCCATGGCCTCCTAAAGTGACGCCATTACAGGTATGAGTCACCATGCCTGGCTAATTTTATTTTTAAAAGGAGAAAACAGCTTCCCAGAACTTCCACAGATCAGTGCATTAGATGTCAACACCTGCATGTCAGTCTTAACCTGCGAGCTATGTCACTCCTCCCACTGCTGTTACGGAGAGAGAATGGGATGGGTATGAGAAAAATGGCAAAGATCCTAGACAGAGTTCCATTTTGTAAACCAGCCATTCCTGAAGAATTTTTTAATCTCTCATCAGTAAAATATAAAGAGTGTTATGAAGGGTTTTCTTAAATAGTGGTGAATGTCAACAACTCACAGCATTTGAGCTTGATTTTGAAACCTTAAAGAAAAAACTCATTAAATGCCACTGCATCACTGTATCTTTTAGTCTTTTAGGAGGAATTAGATACTTAAATATCGAAGTGAACTTGTCCTTTCTAATATGATGTACCCCATCTTTTTCTCTGCTTTCCCTCTTTGCACATATATTTCACGTTTTAAGGTGTTCTCTTTGTGATACAGTTGGCCCTCTGTGTCCATGGGTTCTGCATCCATTAATCATTGAACCCTGGATGGAAACTATTAAAATATATGACAATTTTAAAAATACAAATGTTAATATACAACTATTTGGATAGCATTTACATTGTATTAAGTACTATGAGTAATCTAGAGATGATTCAAAGAATATAGGAGGATGTGTTTAGGCTGTATGTAAATGTTGTGCCATTTTATAACAGGATCTGGAGCATCTGTGAATTTAGGTGTCTGTGGGGGTGTCCTGGAACCACTTCCCCTTGGATACCAGAAGGATGACAGTACTAAGAAAAAACACAAGCTGTTTTATGAAAAATCTGCATTGGAATTTTGCCTATTGACCACTGCTCAATAGCAAGGTTAAACATGATTTTGTCATACAAGGCAATGATAACATAATTTGGCATTTGTTTAGCCTCTAGTTCCCTCCCCCACGTCCCCCTGCAGAATGTTGCTATCTAAATTAGTGGTTCTTCAGGGTACGTTACAATCACCTAGATGATTTGCTGCTGGGCCCTTCTCCAGGGTTTCTGATTCAGTAAATCAGGTCGGGGTTAGAATTTGTGTTTCTGAGAAGTTCCCAGAGAATGCTGATGCTGCTGTACCAGGGACGACAGTTTGGAAACCCCTGTTCTAACCATTTTATCTTCAGGAAAGTTCTGTTGGATAGTAGCATGCATCCAATTATTTTCCCATTGTATATCTAGGGAAAGAAGAAGGTTGGGTGCGGTGGCTCACCCCTGTAATCCCAGCACTTTGGGAGGCTGAGGTGGGCAGATCACTTAAGCCCAGGAGTTGGAGACCAGCCTGGCCAACATAGTAAAACCCAGTCTCTATAAAAATACAAAAATTAGCTGGATGTAGTGGCACATAACTGTAGTCCTAGCTACATGGAGGGATGAGGCAGGAGGATAACTTGAGCACAGGAGGTAGAGGCTGCAGTGAGCTGTGATTGTGCCACTGTGCTCTAGCCTGGGTGACAGAGTGAGACCCAGTGTCACAAAAGGAAAAAAAAACCAATACTTTCACGTCTACTTAGGGAGAGAGCCAAGACTAAAGCAAGTTTTCACTTCTGACTACTTCAGTGCAATAGATAGGTGAGAAAGCTCCTGTA
>NW_012101320.1:16054-16380 GCF_000951045.1 Mandrillus leucophaeus | reverse complement strand
ACCAACCTGGCCAACATGGTGAAACCCCGTCTCTATAAAACAATACAAAAATTAGCCGGGCATGCCGGTGGGTGCGTGTAATCTCAGCTACTCGGGAGGTTGAGGCACAAGAATAACTTGAACGCAGAGGTTACAGTGAGCCAAGATCTTGCCACTGCACTCCAGCCTGGGTGACAGAGCAAGACTCAGTCTCAAAAAAAAAAAAAAAAAATGGAGAGGAAAAAGAGAAAGAAAACTGCAGGACAAAGGTATTTGACAGGCTGTGAGAAGACCAGCCTGTTGGCCCAGTTAGTGTTTAATAGGAACTGGGATACTTCCTCTTTGGA
>NW_012101320.1:14846-16004 GCF_000951045.1 Mandrillus leucophaeus | reverse complement strand
TCCTAGAGGAAAACCTAGGTACTACCATTCAGGACATAGGCATGGGCAAAGACTTCATGTCTAAAACACCAAAAGCAACAGCAGCAAAAGCCAAAATTGACAAATGGGACCGAATTAAACTAAAGAGCTTTTGCACAGCAAAAGAAACTACCATCAGAGTGAACAGGCAACCTACAGAATGGGAGTTGTATTTTCTGAGTAAAATATCAGCTGGATAAAAGGGAAGATGTTGTTTGTTTGTTTGTTTATTTATTATTTATTTATTATTTTTGAGACAGTGTCTTGTTCTGTCGCCCAGGCTGGAGTGCAGTGGCACAAAAGGGAATACGTTATACTTCAGTTGAAGCATGCTCATAGGCCCCAGTACAATGTATTTTGATTAAAGCTCTGAAATTTTTCAGTTAAGTATCCTTTTTTCTTTTTCTTTTTCCCTGCCTTTTCTTTTTTTGGGGGGCGGGTGGGGGGAGGACAGGGTCTTCCTCTGTCTCTCAGTCTGGAGAGCAATGGTGTGATCTCAGCTCACTGCAACCTCCACCTCCCGGATTCAGGCAATTCTTCTGCTTCAGTCTCCTCCCCAGTAGCTGGGATTACAGGTGTGCGTTACCACTCCTGATTAATATTTTTTTGTAGAAAGTAACTTTTTCTCTCATCAGGCAGCCTTCATTTCAGACATCCCTGAGATGCGTCTAACAGAACACAACCGGGGTTATGTGGAACTGACTTAGAACATGCTAATTCCAAGCAACATTAGAAGGCTTTCCCTCTGATTATTTTTCTGCTTTCAGCTGAATAGCAAACTTGAGAGACGTGTTCAGATGTCCTGCCACATGAAAGGGAATGTTATGAGTGTGATTGAATGAAAATTACACTATAAAATGAAACCATCATTAGAACTGAAGAGAAAATGCAGGTGGTTTGAGGAGTGGTACATTAACTTCAAGACAAGTCTGTATAGCTTGGTATAGATACTACATGGACCTAGGAAATTTCCGGCACTGTTATGTCAGTCCTGAGGCTCACCCTCCACCGGTGGAAGTCGGCTCAAGGAGGTCCTGAAGACAGGACTCTTCGGGGTTTGGCCCCGGGATGCGCGCGGCCGCCTCTCCCACGCCGCCCCCTACTGGACCCCGGATCCAGCCGCCGCAACAGCTGCAGCAG
>NW_012101320.1:12172-14796 GCF_000951045.1 Mandrillus leucophaeus | reverse complement strand
GCCGCCTCTCCCACGCCGCCCCCTACTGGACCCCGGATCCAGCCGCCGCAACAGCTGCAGCAGAAGATCCTCACGCCGCCACGCAGCCGCCATTGTTTAAAGGGGATACAGCTTGACTACCAGGAGGGGTGCCCGAGTCGGATCCGCCAATGCGCATGCCTATGCGCGAGCCTATGCTCCCCTCACAGTGATTCCCACGGTTGTCTTAGACACCGGTCCCTAAGGCTTGGCAAAGCAGGAGACCTCAGAGGCAGTGCTTGGGTGTCGAGGCAATGAGGCTCCTGCCAGACATCTCCACAGGATCGACAGGAACGCCTCTGGCTGCCAGGAGTCGCCAAGGGCCAGCCAGGATGACGAAACCACCAGTCCAGTCCGAGGGAAGCGGCGCTGAAACCCCACCTCACGCCTGCCCGGACGGTGTTTGGATGAGCCTTCCCAAAAGTTGTGCCCCCGTAATCTCGAAGACAGGTCTGCCTGCTTGCCCGTGGGCTGCTTTCTCACCCAAGGGTCCTTCTCGTGGACAGCAGAACCCCGCAGCCTCAGGGGTTTCCTGGGGAGGTAGGGGGGGGGTTGTGTTACGGTGCCGCTGCTGTATGACTGTGTGTGTGTGTGTGTGTGTGTGTGTCTCAAATTCTCTCCTCTCTCTCAACCTCTGTCTGTTTCTTTCCCTCTCTCCATCGGTTTGCGTGCGTGTGTGGGTGCCCGTGTGCGTGTGTGTGTGTTTAACGAATGTGCCCTGGGCGCCAGAAAGCGATGTCTTGCATGTCCGCCGGTCTTCGGTGAGCCTCTTTCTGCGTCTCTGCCTGGGTCACGTGGCCGGTTGTCCATCGTTTTCCCGGCCGTTCCGCTTTGGCTTCACGAAGGCCTCCACCACGGGAGGAGATGCGTTGCTCCCGGAGCAATTGAAATCTCATCCCCATCCTGAGTGGCCTCTTTTCGAGGATCAAGATGATCACGCTCCAGCCAAGGACAAAAGCCCGGCAGGAGCTCATCCTCCTGCAGGAGAGGAGCAGACCCACATCAAAGAAGATGGTGGTATCTTTTCACGGCTCTTCTCGGAGAAATGAAGCCACACCACGTTACAGTCTTGAAGAGGAGGCCGGGAATGGGAGATGGCAACAATCCCTGTGCCTGGAACGCTGGCCTCTCCAGACAAGTCACCCGTTTGGCACCCCGCCCCTTCATGCCCGTGGCGGTGGCACGGTGCTGCATCCTGCCTGGGCTCTGGCCCCTGCTCTGTCCTCCCTCTTGCTCTGTCTCCCCTGTTTCTGAGGGATCTAGCTGCTTCTCGGTCTGGCTGACTGTCTTCCACGAAGATCACTTCCCAGTCCATCAGGGAGACACTTCGTGGAGATCCGCTCATGATTGTTTCTCTCTCCAAACCTGTCTCTGCTTGATTGGGCAGGTCTGATGACCCTGGAGCTCGTGTCTCAGACAGGGAAGCTACCTTGGTCTCCATGTTTCACCTCACGGGTGGGTGGATTGCTGAAAATGAGCGATAGGCGGCCGTGACTAGCCTTGTCTCCTAGGACAGGCGCAGTGTTGCGTTTCCTCTGCACCTCCTACCTCATCCTTGAGGGACATCCTCTCCCCTGCTCCTGGGTGGATTGACTCCCTGAGTCTTTTGGGAGTAACGAATGTCAGGGAACCAACGGGACTGGGCTGAGACTGGGGCTCCGTACAGGCGAGATTGTGTCAAGGCTGCCTGGGCATTGGAGGTTTGAGGGTGCATTGAACTTTTCAGAAACCTCTTTGTTCCTCCAGCAGGCTTTTCAGAATGTGGCTTGGACTCATGCAAATAAAAATTTAGGTTTTGAAAGGGCCCCTTTCTCATTGGTACTCTCGGTAACATCGCTTCGGTACAATCATATGAAAGAGAAGCCTTATCAATTTTGCTGTCCCTCAGGGCTCTTACAAATGCTTGATAAATGTTTAGGGAAATAAGAAAATGATTGAGGAAGGAAGGAAGTCAAACACCTGCCCCAGAACAATCATAGATATGTTTGGATACTTATTCATTATTTGCCCCAGATAGAAAATGTTTTTAATCAAAAGGCAAAAGTTATAATGAGGATAATGATATTGCCTGGGGCAATGTTGAGACAAGTAAGATGAAGATCAAACAAAGGTCCTGAGTCCTTTGTCCCAAATCCCTGCTGGGGACCCAAATACTTTTGATACAGCATCTTGCTACCTGAGGAATGCAAGGAGAATAATACTCGTAAGCAAAGAGCCTCTATTTTCCCATAGGACTGACTGTAACTATCTGAGGAACTGCTACATATTCTACAGTGCTTGATAGGCCATTCCCATCTAACAGGAGCTGTTTGGCTTGTGGATAGCAGTTCCAAGATGAACAAATGACATTGTGTTTGACTATCACTGCTCTTATTAAAGAAGAGTCAAGCAAATGTTTTTATGTTGAGTTATTTATAGCTTAGAAGAATTGGGCAAAGTGTGCTTTTGTGAGCAACTTTATTTTTCTCTAGGTTATCCAAAATTTGAAAGGTATGAGTATTCTGATTAGGTGACAATATAGTTATTTGCTTAAGTAAGTGTATCTTTGATTGTAAAATGGGACAAATGGAGACACTGGTTATTTACCCAGGCTTTGACTAGAATAA
>NW_012101320.1:10027-11861 GCF_000951045.1 Mandrillus leucophaeus | reverse complement strand
TTTTCTTGAGTACAAATTGAATCATAAAATTTTTCTATGTTATTTTATTTTACTTTAAGTTCCAGGTTACAAGTGCAGAATGTGCAGGTTTGTTAAATAGGTATACATGTGCCATGGTGGTTTGCTGTACCTATTGACCCATCCTCTAAGTTCCCTCCCCTTACCTCCCACAGCCCAACAGGCCCTGATGTGTGCTTTTCTGCTTCCTGTGTCCATGTGTTCTCACTGTTCAACTTCCACTTAGTAGTGAAAACATGTAGTGTTTGGTTTTCTGTTCCTGTTTTAGTTTGCTAAGGATAATGGCTTCCAACTTCATCCATGTCCCTGAAAAGGGCATGATCTCATTCCTTTTATGGCTGCATAGTATTCCATGATGTATATGTTCTACATTTTGTTCATCCAGTCTATCATTGATGGGCATTTGGACTAGTTCCGTAACTTTGCTATTGTAGATAGTGCTGCAATAAACATATGTGTGCATATGTCTTTATAGTAGAATAATTTATATCCTTTTGGGTATATATCCAGTAATGGAATTGCTGGGTCAAATAGTATTTCTGGTTTTAGATCCTTGAGGAATTGTCATACTGTCTTCCATAATGGTTGAACCAATTTACGTGCCCACCTACAGTGTAAAAGCATCCCTATTTCTCCACAGCCTGGTCAGCTTCTACTGTTTCTTCATTTCTTAATAATCACCATCCTGACTGGTGTGAGATGGTATCTCATTGTAGTTTTGATTTGCATTTCTCAAATAATCAGTGATGTTGAGCTTTTTAAAATACGTTTGTTTGCCATGTAAATATCTTCTTTGGAGAAGTGTCTGTTCATGTCCTTTGCCCATTTTTTAAAATTGGGTTGTTTGTTTTCTTCTTGTAAATGTGTTTAATTTCCTTGTAAATTCTGAATATTAGACCTTTGTCAGATGGGTAGATTGCAAAACTTTTCTCCCATTCTGTTGTTTGCCTATTCACCCTGATGATAGTTTCTTTTGTTGTGCAGAAGCTCTTCAGTTTAATTAGATCTCATTTGTCAATCTTGGTTTCAGTTGCAGTTGCTTTTTGCATTTTCATCATAAAGTCTTCACTCATGCCTATGTCCTGAATGGTATTGCCTAGGTTTTCTTCTAGGGTTTTTATGGTTTGGGGCTTGACATTTAAGTCTTATGTTTGAGGTTTTAAGTCTTAAGTCATGGATAGGAAAAATCAATACTATAAAAATGGCCATAATCCCCAAAGTAATTTATAGATTCAATACTATTCCCATCAAACTACCACTGACATTCTTCACAGAATTAGAAAAATCTACTTTAAATTTCATACAGAATCAAAGAAGACCCTGTATAGCCAAGATAATCCTGACAGTCCTGAAAGTTTTCATAGTTACAATAATCTTCTAATGAGTATAAGATTATCATATTTTTCATATTTTCAGTTGCTGACCTAATGAAATAGGGTATTTTTTCTCTTTTGACACACAAATACTCTTCTGATGGTCAAAATATTAACGTTATTTATCTCTCCTTGTCTCACTTCAAATGCAACAAGAATCGTGGCATTGTGAAGACTAGAAATGCAAATCTCCCTCATTTGGCATCCCACTGGACCTGATCTGTTTTTCATTGCAAATGTCCTACTGCTACGACTATGCAAGGACCCTCCCTCTAGGCCCAGAGACTGTTGCAGAAGAGACGAGTGCATGAGATTGTAAGGGCTGGTTTTGAGGGACACAGTTAGCTCAGACCCCCCAAATCAAGGAGGGTACACAGATGCCTAAACAGCTTGTAAAACAAACAACTTTGCTTTCTCAGCTATTATGTGGCACCTTTTTATCC
>NW_012101320.1:7026-9125 GCF_000951045.1 Mandrillus leucophaeus | reverse complement strand
TGTCTCTACTATAAAATACAAAATTAGCCAGCCATGATGGCACATGCCTGTAATCCCAGCTACTCAGGAGGCTGAGGCAGGAGAATCGCTTGAACCAGGGAGGCGGAGGTTGCGGTAAGCCGAGATCATGCCATAACACTCCAACCTGGGCAAAAAGAGCAAGACTCCATCTCAAAAAAAAAAAAACAAAAAACTATTTTCTCTGAAACCTGCTACTTGGAGGCTTTATCTGCATGATAATATCTAGGTTTCTTCAACCCCTTATCTTAACCCAGACATTCCTTTCTACTGATAATAACTCTTTCAACCAATTGCCAATCAGAAAATTTTAAAATCTACCTTTAACTGGAAGTCCCCACTTCGAGTTATCCTGCCCTTCCAGACTGAAACAATATATACCTTACATGTATTGACTGACGTTTCATGTCTCCCTAAAATGTGTAAAAGTAGGCTGTGCCCTGACCATCTTGGGCACATGTCCTCCTCAGGGTCTCCTGAAGGCTGTGTCATGGGCCATTGGTCCCTTATATTTGGCTCAGAATAAATCTCTTCAAATATTTTAGAGTTTGACTCTTTTTGTTGACCAGTCACCCCCTAGTAAGTTTAGGAGCAGGGATCTGACAGCAACCAAATCATGCTCAGAAACAGCATTCTCTCATCCACTGTCCCTAGGCTCTGCAGAACTTGGCCAGGGTCCTGTTATCCATAACCCAAGGAAATGGGAAGGAGTCATGAGATCTTGGGCTTTCTCATTTCTGAAAATGAACAATTGAAAACTAGCCTTGATTTTGCTTAGAAGTATAAATAAATGTCACATTTCTAAGCAAAATCAAGTCCAGTTTCCAATGTGTGAAAGGAAAATAGAAACTTGGGACCGCATTTCACTCTGCCAAAAGGAGAAAGTTAAGCTGAAAGCTGAGTTAAGAAAGAAGCTAACTTTGCTTTTGCACCTAAGCACACAGCTCCAGATAGAAGGTTAAATATCCCCACAGGTAGCTGTTCTGTCCTCATCTTACCTTATGTGAAGTGCTGACTTACTGAGCATAAGATGAATACAAAATTGACTATTCCCCTGCCTTATCCTTTTCTTGTGCAATGTGTGGATTCAGTAATGTGACCATACCCTTCCTCTTTCCCCTCCAGCACTCTCTTCCCCTTTAAATATTGAAGCCTCAACATCATCTTTGGAGAAAGGCACAGACTACAGATTGTTTCTATGATTCTATGTTTTTTCCTTCCAACTTTCCCTAACCTTGGCAAAATAAACTAAATTGATTGAGACCTGTTTCAGATACTTACTGGTTTATGAATATTAGAAGCAGTTCGTGTTCTCATCATGTGTGTTTTTACAGCTATCCTTTGTTATCCAAACTTTTACTATCATGTTCAATAATTGAATAAAATCAGATAACTTTTTAGGTGAGTCCCTTTCTATAAAAACTCTTGTTATTCATACTGGAGCTACATTCATTTGGATAGTGCTCTCCCTCCTGAGTCAAGCTCAGTGCTTGACTCTCCCTATCTAAATCAGAAGCCAAATAGACTTGGAAGTTTCCAGCAATCAGTGTCCATAAAACACGCACCAAGCTTTTTGTTTAGCCATCTCTAGTTATCTCTAGTGGGTGTAATAATGAGAGATATTTACTTTTCAAATACATTGCTGTGGTGTTTTAAGTTTTACAAGCATGTTTATATAACTAATTTTTATAAAATACACCTGTTGCTGGATACCGCTTGTCCCTGTCTTGATAACCATCACCCAGATTTGCAAAGGAGGCCTTGTTCAAATATTTGGAAACTTATGCCCTCAGAGAGATGTCCACCAGCCTTGTTCCTCTCGTTCCCGTTTAAAGATTGTGATGTCATTGGATCTTTCCCTAGGGTGGCCCCTGGTTTGCCAGGCTGGACTCTCCTGTGTTGAAGATGCATCGACTCACGTACTGCATAAATGTTTTAGATTTTACTGTGAAGCAAACAATTCACTCCTCAGACCCTCAGTCACCCAAGTCCACATCTCGACTTGAGGTTCGGCTTCTCTGGTCCTAACAGGGACTTATCTGACCCTGACAGGAGATAACTTCAGTAGGGACTTTCCCTAA
>NW_012101320.1:5873-6976 GCF_000951045.1 Mandrillus leucophaeus | reverse complement strand
TAATAACTCTTTCAACCAATTGCCAATCAGAAAAATGTTAAATCTACATATGACCTGGAAACCCCCACTTCCAGTTCTCCTGCCCTTGTGGATTGAACCAATGTACATCCTACACATTTTGACTGATGTCTTATGTCTCCTTAAAATGTATAAAACCAATGTGTGCTCTAACCACCTTGGGCACACGTCATCAGGACCCCCTGAGGCTGTGTCACAGATATGTCCATAACCTTGGCAAAATAAACTTTCTAAATTGACTGAGACCTGTCACAGATATTTTGGGTTCACTATATATGTATGTATAAATGCAATTCCTATAAGAAGGCATCACTAAATAGGGTACCAGAACATGATTTCCAAGAAGTATCCTCAGTTAATATTGGTGGTTCCAGCCACAACAATCATTCTAAAAAATGCCCAAGACTGTCTTCCATCAGTGGTGAGAGCTGAAGTTCTGCTAGAGCACCTGTTTGGACATCTTGGCTTTCCAGCATAAAGAATCTTATTATTTTATGAATTTCTTATGACACATACAGTAAAATAGCCATATTAAGGATTAAAGGACATGTCTTTTTATTGCTCAAATTCTCTTCTACTTTGTCTTAGAATATAAAGCAATTCTGATAAGCGAGTTAATTCCTAACATTGCTGAATAGGAATGAACTGTGCGTATTTTATTTGGAATCTCCATTTATTGAGTTCATATTGTATGTCCAGCTCTTTAACGAACTTCCAGATAATCTAAATTGATTTCCACAATCATTTTTGGAGTTAGTGCTATAATCTCTAATAAAGTAATGGGAAGACTTCAGGTCATGAAGATCCTAGCACCTATCTTATCTTGCATCTGTCAGCCCTTACCAAAACAGAGGCACAGCAGTGTGTCACCTGCCGGCAGCACAATGCCAGGCAAGGTCCAACCGTCCTGCCCAGCATACAAGTTTATGGAGCAGCCCTCTACACATCTAGATGTGTATAAGAGACAGGTTGTTAGGCCAGTACTTCTACATCTTGCATCTGTCAGCCCTTACCAAAACAGAGGCACAGCAGTGTGTCACCTGCCGGCAGCACAATGCCAGGCAAGGTCCAACCGTCCTGCCCAG